>NW_011494941.1:1811104-1814510 GCF_000754665.1 Bison bison bison
CTGGAAGAAGCACAAGCTGGAATCAAGATTGCCAGGAGAAATATCAATAACCTCAGATATGCAGATGACACCACCATTATGGCAGAAAGTGAAGAAGTACTAAAGAGCCTCTTGATGAAAGTGAAAGAGGAGAGGGGAAAAGTTGGCTTAAATCTCAACATTCAGAAAACTAAGATCATGACATCCGGTCCCGTCACTTCATGGCAAATAGATGGGGGAACAGTGGAAACAGTGGCAGATTTTATTTTGGGGGGCTCCAGAATCATGCAGATGGTGATTGCAGCCATGAAATTAAAAGATGCTTACTCCTTGGAAGGAAAGTTATGACCAACCTAGACAGCATATTAAAAAGCAGAGACATTACTTTGCCAACAAAGGTCCCTCTAGTCAAGGCTATGATTTTTCACTAGTCATGTATGGATGTTGGACTATAAAGAAAGCTGAGCACCAAAGAATTGATGTTTTTGAACTGTGGTGTTGGAGAAGACTCTTGAGAGTCCCTTGGACTGCAAGGAGATCCAACCTGTCCACCCTAAAGGAGATTAGTCCTGAATATTCATTGGAAGGACTGATGCTGAAGCTGAAACTCCAATACCTGGCCACCTGATGCAAAGAACTGACTCATTTGAAAAGACCCTGATGCTGAGAAAGATTGAAGGCGGGAGGAGAAAGGGACAACAGAGGATGAGATGGTCGGATGGCATCACTGACTCAATGGATACGAGTTTGAGTAAACTCTGGGAGTTGGTGATGGGCGTGGAGGCCTGGCGTGCTGCAGTCCATGGGGTCAGAAAGAGTCGGACATGACTGAGAAACTGAACTGAACTGAACTGATGGTCATTCTATTTTTATTTTAAGGAACCTTTATATTGTTCTCCATAGTGGCTGTATCAATTTACATTCCCACCAACAGTGTAAGAGGCTTCAATACAGAGGATAGCCAGGCGTGGAAGCATCCTAAATGTCCGTCAACAGAGAAAGAGATGAAGATGTAGCACATTTATACAATGGAATATTACTCAGCTATAAAGAGGAACAACATTATGCCATTTACAGAGACATGGATGGAGCTAGAGACTGCCATACACAGCGAAATAAGTGAGAAAGAGGAAAAAACAAATATCGTATATTAATGCATATATGTGGAATCTATAAAAATGGTACAGATGAATGTATGTGAAAAGCAGAAATAGAGACACAGACATAAAGAATAAACGTATGGGCACCAATGGGAGAAAGGGCAAGAGGAATGAATCTGGAGATTGGGATTCACATATATACACTACTAAGAAAAAACAGGTAACTAATGAGAACCTACTGCATAGCACAGGAACTCCACTCAATGTTACGTGGTGACAAAGAGGGGATGCACATCTATGTATAACTGATTCACTTTGCTGCACAGGAGAAACTAATACAACATTGTAAGACGACTTAACTCCAGTTAAATTTAAAAAGGAAAAGAGAGACCACTGTTGGGCACTGACAAGAACATGGGCCTTCGCACCATGCCAGGCTAGAGTTAGTGCCCGGCTTTCTAATTTGTTGGTCACTTGGCCTTGTGTGAATTCCTTTACTTCTCTATCTCAGTTTCCCCATCTGTTTAACGGGAAAAATAATATGTAGCTGAGTTCTTAGGGGGTTGAATTAAATGAGACCAAACATGTAAAAGCAGCTAGCCCAGAGAATATGATCTCTTTATCTCCTTAAAGACCAAAATTCATAAAAATGATTCATTAAGGGAAAGACAGTATATTTCTGAGTTTACCGAATCTGCTTGACAACATCCATGCTCTCACTTTCCAGAGTAAAATGAGCATCCTTTCTCCTCTGTCATGAATTATCCTGTCTAAATTATCTAACAGTGGCAGCTTCCTGACAGGGCCAATTTCTAAAAATATGTTGGTTTTGAGCTATAAATTGATTTCTTATTGTGATAAATTAAAATCCAATATCATCCAATAAGACACTGAACATACAGAGGCCCAATTTTTCCCCTTAGATGTTCATTCTCTTTGATATTAAAATGGATCTGGGGCAGCTGTCAGGCTGTTGGAGCCTGAACATTGAAGCAAATGAGCAAAGAGTACAGAGTTGGTAGAGACAGAAAGAGAAAAAAGCACAGAGGCAGGAAGGTAAAGTGAGGAAGAGGAGGGAGGGAAGAGGATGCTGTCTACTTTCTGTTTTGTGAGCAGCAGGGAGTGACTCAGATCTGTCCTGAGAGATGTTCAAACCTAGATGCTCTGCACATCATTTAATAAGAGGTTCAGGAGCCATTTCCTCTCTTTGGGTTCTGAATTGCTTCACTTGTAAATGACTCACTTGTGGGTGAGTCAATGCCTAAGGGACCTTCCATCCCTGACACCCTAGGACTGAGGAACCCTGAACCACGTACATATTTCTCTCCATGCTCACTGCCTGCACGACAAAACTAGCATCTTTGGTACGCAGCATCTTGGGCTCCAATATCTAGCCCAGACAATCAGTATTTTGTTATAAGTTTCCTTATTCACTACTTTCTCTTCCTTCCTTTCCTCTTTCTTTCCACCTCTCTCTGACTTCCTCCCCTCTCCCTTCCTTCAATGTGCCATTCGTATCGCTGTCACTTGCCAGGACCTGTGGTAAACCCTGCAGACACAGCAGTGGATGAGACCAGGTACTTCATGGAGCCTGCAGTCTCATGGAAGCATGAGTAAGCTCATTCTGATACGGACCACCACGTGCTATGAAAAAGGTGAGCGGAGGATGGTGCAAGATGTATGATAGGATTTCTTAATTCTTAGGGGAGGACACAAGAAAGCCCATATCAGACAGAGGACAATATATTGTCATTATTATTCTATTATTAATAGATCTAATAATATAATATTATTTAATATCTAGAGCTTTTTACTATAACAGGCACAATTCTAAGTCTTAAGTGATTAAATTAAATCACAATTTAAATGATTAAATTAAATTAAAAGTGATTAAATTTAATCTTGCACCAACCCTAAAACATAGCTGCTTTGATTATCCCCATCTTACAGATGAGCAAAACAGGTACAAAGTCATTCATAAAAACCACTGCTTTATGACTACATAGCTGGGCATGAGCAGATCCAAGGCAGCTCCTTCCACTCTGTCCACTCTCTGCTGCCAGTACCACAGTGGTGAGGACTGTGGGCTGTAGATTCAGACAGACCCAGTATGAATCCTGCTTGGAGAATGAAATGCATAAACCACTTAGTTGAATAAAGTACCTGGCCCAAGAAAGGTCTTGATGAGTGGTCACTATGGTCCTGTGTCGCTGTTGTTAGTGTTGTTGATATTACCGGACCTTGAGTTATTCACTGAGTGATGAAGGGTAAAGGGATGTGCAGAGTGGAGGGGTCTCCTTGAGCTAGTCCTGAAAGCTGGGCAGTGC
>NW_011494941.1:1814610-1830440 GCF_000754665.1 Bison bison bison
GGCAGTGCATGGTGGGTACAAGAAATGGCCAGACAGGACCCACAGATTCTGCTCATGCACAGATGATGCTCCCAGATCTGCTACCTTCCGCTGAGCAGGGGGTGCACTGCACAGCTCTATGGGGAGCTAGTCATCACCCAGTCATCAAAAACATGTTTAATTATTGTAACCATTTCCCAGCAAAAGTCATCCCAGGCAGTGAGCCTTAAAGAAAGGGATTTTCCCCTGATTTGCACAAAGGCAGCTTACAGGTCAAGGATGACCTCACAGTCATGTACTTGCCTCTCTGTATAACTAGTGCAGCTTCAGGGCCATAGAATACACTGAATGATAACTGAGCTGTAATGGACCTCATTCAACCAAAGCTCTTTGGTCTTACATTCCAGGTCTCCCAACTGGGCCCTGCCTACCTTCTCAGTTTTATCTCATTGATAGCAAACTCACATCCTCCAATCCAGAATATCTGGCCATCTCTCTTCTCCAAACCTGGCCTCCTTCATTGCTTTCTCATTCTAGGGCCTCAGTAAACACTTCTCATAATTCCCTTCGTCTGGTCACTCACTGGTCCTCTTATATCTCCAACTTCAAACTCTGCCCATTCTTCAAGGGTCAACCCTCTGGTCCTAAATCATTCCATATCTTTTTTTTTCAAATGGAAGACATAATTTCTTCTTTTGAACTCTCATGATCACTTTGCATTTTTCTCTTGTTATTCTTGCTTTCGGTTTTTAATTATATATGTCTTACCTCCTAGGTTGTAGGTTTCTTGAAGAAAAGGTTTCAGGCTAGTTCATCCCCACCCAGCATGTAGAATGTCCTTTTCCCTTAATAAGTATTTGTGAAATGAATAAACCAAAGAAAATGGCAGCATGATCTATACACAGATTCTTAACCTTATCTGATGAAAAACCTCCTTTTTATATAACAGTATCTTGTATCTTACTGTATTGTCTGGAAATGATTATATAATCTAACTACACACATAAAGTTTAAGCAAATCAAAATGTCCTAATTAAAACCCAAAGGATAAATAAGACGATTTCTGATCAAAAAATAATGTGTTTCTCTATATAAAGGCTTAGTTACAACTGCAAATGAAGAACATAATGACAATAAGCCTTCTTATAATTAATGAATAAATTTTGGTTTAAGAAAGCATTCAACCATCACTGACTCAATGGACATGAGTTTGACCAGATTCTGAGAGATAGTGAAGGGCAGGGAAGCTTGGTATGCTGCAGTCCATGGGGTCACAAAGAATTGGACACAACTTAGCAACTGAACAGTAACTTTCCTTTATATTTGACATTTTTAAATAAGAGTCAAATAAGTCCAGATAAAAGGTCAGTTTTCATTCCAACCCCAAAGAAAGGCAATGTCAAAGAATGCTCAAACTACCGCACAATTGCACTCATCTCACACGCTAGCAAAGTAATTCTCAAAATTCTCCAAGGCAGGCTTCAGCAATACGTAAACCATGAATTTCCAGATGTTCAAGCTGGTTTTAGAAAAGACAGAGGAACCAGAGATCAAATTGCCAACATCTGCTGGATCATGGAAAAAGCAAGAGAGTTCCAGAAAAACATCTATTTATGCTTTATTGACTATGCCAAAGCCTTTGACTGTGTGGATCACAATAAACTGTGGAAAATTCTTCAAGAGATGGGAATACCAGACCACCTGACCTGCCTCTTGAGAAATCTGTATGCAGGTCAGGAAGCAACAGTTAGAACTGGACATGGAACAACAGATTGGTTCCAAATAGGAAAAGGAGTACGTCAAGGCTGTATATTGTCACCCTGCTTATTTAACTTATATGCAGAGTACATCATGAGAAACGCTGGGCTGGAGGAAGCACAAGCTGGAATCAAGATTGCCAGGAGAAATATCAATAACCTCAGATATGCATATGACACCACCCTTATGGCAGAAAGTGAAGAAGAACTAAAGAGCTTCTTGATGAAAGTGGAAGAGGAGAGCGAAAAAGTTGGCTTAAAACTCAACATTCAAAAAACAAAGATTATGACATCTAGTCCCATCACTTCATGGCAAATAGAAAGGGAAACAGTGGCTGACTATTTTTTGCGGTTCCAAAATCCCTGCAGATGGTGACTGCAGCCATGAAATTAAAAGACACTTACTCCTTGGAAGGAAAATTATGACCAACCTAGACAGCATATTAAAAAGCAGAGACATTACTTTGCCAACAAAGTTCTATCAAGTCAAGGCTATGGTTTTTCCAGTAGTCATGTATGGATGTGAGAGTTGGACTGTAAAGAAAGCTGAGTGCTGAAGAATTGATGCTCTTCAACTGTGGTGTTGGAGAAGACTCTTGAGAATCCCTTGGATTGCAAGGAGATCTATCCAGTCCATCCTAAAGGAGATCAGTCCTGGGTGTTCATTGGAAGGACTGATGTTGAAGCTGAAACTCCAGTACTTTGGCCACCTGATGCGAAGAGCTGACTCATTTGAAAAGACTCTGATGCTGGGAAGGATTGAGGGCCAGGAGGAGAAAGGGACGACAGAGGATGAGATGGTTGGATGGCATCACCAACTCAATGGACATGAGTTTGAGTAAACTCCAGGAGTTGGTGATGGACAGGGAGGCCTGGCAAGCTGTAGTCCATGGGGTCACAAAGAGTCGGACACAACTGAGCAACTGAAATGAACCGAACTGTGAACATAATAGCCAGACATGGAACTGATAGAGCTGTGCCCTATTGTAGACTTAATATGAAGAGGAGTCACAGGGGAGTGGTTTTCTAAAGTGATGACCAACTCTTGGTAAGTTTCCAACAAAACAAAGCTCATCTTTCTGTTTAGTTGCACTCTGCAAAATGCACTATTGGGAATATGAAGTTACTTTTTTATTTGTAGAGTTGGGCTTTACATTCAGATAATTATAAATAAAATTTTCACATACATGAAAGTGTGGTAAGGCATTTAAAGTCATGTAGCCAGGAAATGTTTGTATTGTGTGTGAATGTCTTGTACATTGTGGAGTGTCTAGCATCCTTGCCTCTAGTGAATTCCTATATCAGCACCCGCTTCCCCAAAAGTTGTGAACACCCAAAATGCCTACATTAAGTTCCAAAGCAGCCCTTATGGGTATGGAACCAGTCAAGTGGAGAATCTCTGGGGTAAAAGAAACAGAACAAGCTTAGGAGTTACAAATGTGAATTGAAACTCAATTTCTGCTACTCAGTGTAGCCTCAGGCAAGCCACACACTCTACTTATATTTTGGATGACTCGTCTGTAAAACATTTAGTCACTCAGTCGTGTCCAACTCCATGGACTGTAGCCTGCCAGGCTCCTCTGTCCATGGGATTCTCCTCCAGGAAAGAATACTGGAGTAGGTAGCCATTCTCTTCTCTAGGGAATGTTCTCAACCCAGGGATTGAACCTGGGTCTTCTACATTACAGGCAGCTTCTTTACTGTCTGAGCCACCAGGGAAGCTCCATCTGTAAAAGGAGGGTAATAAAACCTCCAAGAATTGTTGGGTATCAAATGAGACAGGATCACGAAAGCCTGTCTACAGACCTGCTATAGACCATATGGTCTTGCTTAGAGGCTAATCATCATATCCAGTCCCTGAGTGTCCTGTGTACTGCTTCAGCAGCTCTCAGGGTGACAGGGGTATCCCAGGTCCCAGCATCCTTCTTTGTAGCCCCTTCATCCTCCTTTCTGTCTCCCTCCCTAGGACCACTTTCCTTTGCTCCACCTCAGCTGCTCTCCCCAAGTCCATTCCAAATACTCTGTTAGAAATAAAGGGAGAACAGTCCTGCTTTTGATGAGATACAAACAAGGGTAATATCTGGTTTTCACTGAAGAATAAGAGATTAAATCAGTCCTGAAATGTAAGTGCAGCCATTGCATTTAAAACATCATTACCCCTCTATTATGAGGGACAATATTCAATCTTGGGCCACTCTCCACCTCTCCCCTGTTATGCCCTAGTTGTTCTGCATACACTTGCTGACTTATGATCATTAAGTCATTTTAGTTCGTGTGCAATAGGTACTACTAAGCACCTACTATGTGGACTTCAAGTGCTAACCAGATACATAAGAGTGATGAACAAAAATACACAGCCTTGTTAACCTGTGTGTTGATAGACGTGTTCAATAAATATTTCCTGAAGGAAAGAATGAACACATGTGTGTGCACACACACACCTTTCTCCTTTAGACACCTGTACATTTAGAAATACATTTTTCTCTTCCCTTACTTGCTTATCTGGTCCTCTCCAATTCACTCCTCCATGGCTAAATCAGTGTGCCATTTTCTGTGAAAACTTTCCTGATTATTTCAAGCAAAGCTCTATCTCCATCCCCTGAGTACTGACAACTCCATTCACACCTGTGTCTCAGCACGTATCAGTTCATTTTGTGAGTCTGGTTTCACCACCAAACTGTGAACACCTCAGGGACAAGGACACATCTTCTTCATCTTTGAATCCCCAGGAAACAGAACATCATGCAGCACAGAACAAGCATCCCCTGCAGTCTTTCCTGACCACATGGTGACCAGTGGGAACCCTGCCAACATTCTCCCAAGACATCCCATGGTAACGCCACCCCTAGCATCTTCACTCAGGAAAGCTCATTAAAATGAAAGTGAATAATGACGACAGTGGAACAGGGATAATACTGAATCTGCTCTCATACATATGAAAGGAAATCATTTATAAACTTTGAGATTGCTTTGGTCTGTTTGCTGCTGCTGCTGCTAAGTCGCTTCAGTCGTGTCCGACTCTGAGCTTGCGCTTAAATTTCATATGCTGGAATTCTGATGGCATTAATATTAGGAGGTGGGGCCTTTAGAAGGTGACTAGGTCATGAGGGTGGAGCCCTGATACATGGGATTAGTGCCCTTATAAAAGAGGCCCTAGAAAGCATCCTCCCCCTCTCCCACCATGAGAGGACACAGCAAAAAGAAAAAAAAGAGAGAGAAAGCGGGCTCTCACCAGATACCAAATCCTGGGGCCAGGATCCTGGACTTTCCTGCCTCTAGAACTGTGAAATAAATGTTTGTTGTTTATAAGCCACCTAGTTGATAAGAAAAACATGTAATTATTTGTTGTACCTTACTAGCACCAAGGACTTTGGACGAGACTATCTGGGTTTGAATCTCAGCTCTGCCATTTGAGAACTGTATAATTAAATTGTTTGGGCCTCAGTGTTCTCATCTGTAAAATGGTGCTAATAACAGCACGTCATAGAATTGTTGTAATGTACATAATATGCATAAAACGGTGCACGTAATAGTGACAAATCAGTGCCAGCTAAACCAAGTGAACAAGCAAAATCCACTTGTGACTGGCAACAGAATGTGGTATTATCTGGAAAAGCTGAATCAGACCACTGCCCTCTATCCCGAGAAACAAACTTTAGGCTCCTGCAATATTTATGGTTTTTAATAGCACACATAATAATAATATGGTAGAATAAAATTGTAAATGAGGAGAGAAGAAAGCTAGTGAGTTTCCCTGGAAAGACATAGGATTTGGATTTGGAAGGTCTGATTTGAGTTTCCAGTCAAATCAGGAATAATCCCAGAATTTCAGTTTCCTTATTTGTGAAATGAAGATGACATCATTCCTGCATTGGTCTGCTTTGAGGACCTAGTAACATACTGACATGAAATCATTTCTACTCCTAATTTGCTATTGTTCCTACTATTACTAGTAACAGTGAGCTCATTTATGACATTTTCTGCATTCTCACTGATACTTTTGATATATTAGCAATACCTAGACATCTGAACATATGGACAGCTTTTGATATTGATTTATTTCCTGCAACATACTAATAATAAAATTTACTCACATAAGGATTGGGATCAAGAACCCCTTTGAAATTCAAGACAAGGTGTAAATTGCTGCAAAGGGTCTCTTTAATTGGGATCAAAACATTTTTGACAGCTTTTGGATTTTTAAAATTCTAGCTATTGTCACGTTCTGCTAATGTTTCTTTTCTTGGTTTTGAAAAAAACAGCACAGCCAAGCTTGAACAGGAACACTTCTGACATGATAAACAACTAAAATTTGTCATTCCAAATGAAAAAGACCCAGTTTTCCACTTCTTTGATAAGTAGGACAAAACACCACTGAGACTCTTATTCTGCAAAATTCAGTTGGGTCCCTGCTGGGCAGTGACAACAGTTTAGTAAATTGTTCATGCTCAAAACCCTCCAGTTATCTGAAGATAAGTCACTTCCAATACGGATGGATTTAAAGGAGAAACAGACTATCAAAACTAGTCTGGGGAATCGACTAAGATGTGACTTTGGTCAACACCTCATCTTCTACTTGACTTCCTTCCACAATATCTCCATCATGTGACTGTTGCTTGAATCCTCCAAGGGATGGTATACTCACTTGCACAGAAGGTGGTCCATCTCAACACTGAATAGCTCTGATTTGTGGGAAACTCTTCTTCCTCACAAACCGAAACTGCTTCCTAGAAACTTCTATCACCAAGTCTTGGTTCTGTTTCCTGAGTCACACAGAACACTGAACAAGTCTTTGGAGAGATCAACCCTACTGAATCAGAGTGCCTTGCCCCACACTCACCTTCAGGCTTAAACGTTCAGCCCTCTCTACCAGTCTTCCTTAGACTTGTGTTAAGACAAATTAACAAGCTATGGTCGCAAAAGCCCTAAGGTAAGAGCTTAAGGTAAGTCGGCAGACTAAGTCAGACAGATAACATTTAATTCTGCCTTCATCCTGAATCTCCACTAGGATATGACATTTTTTTTCCCCCACAAAGCCAAATGGCTTTGAGCTGAAATGATGATTTTTCGGGTATTTTTTTTGTGTGTCCAAAGAAAGAATCAAAAATCACATTTCAAGGTTTGGTGGTATCTTTCTCTGGGGCCAGTTTAGCCACCCTTGAGTGAGGATTTAGATAAAAGTGGAGAATATAAATTACCTCTATTCATTAGCTAAAGTTTGGTGATTAGGACTATTTGATGGTGGGGTACATGATGGAATAGCAGGACCCCAAAACACAAGAATAAAAAGTAAGATAGGCAAGATAAAGTATCTGACACTCTATCTCTGTCATTTCTGTCCCTTTGGTGATGCCAGTGTCACGGTGATGGGCAGGTGTGGACTTGGGAAGAGACTGGAGATGACGACATATATTGGGGTATATGAATCCTTGTGAAAGTATCTCTCAGTTAGGCATGATCCACATTACTTGGTTCCCTCCCATGAAGGATGATAAAGGATGAATAATATCCTCCAAGTTTCTACAATTCCAAAGCTCTCTGCCCGCTGTGTGTTACCCAGGATCCCATGAGGCCATGGCGTGTCTGTGCTATTACTAATCAGGAGTAACTTTTCTTCAAGAAAATAATTTTTTTTACTATTAAATTATCATCCTACTAACCTTATGGTCTCTTAATATGAGTCAGAACAAAGGGGGAAATTTTGTAATGCAAAATGACAAGGTTAAGTAGCTTGGTTAATTGAGTACTGTTTATACATTGCTTGATAAACTACCTGTGAAGTTCATAGGATGTGATATAAGTGGAAGTATGTTAGAAGCTATAAAGCACTGAGTGAATAAAAGAAAATTGTGTCCATCTGACTCTTGCTCTCTGGACAAAACAGATCATAAAAAGCTTTTCTCTTTTTCCCTTACCATCAACGAACAGGGTCAACAATGCTAGGCAAGTCCTGGGGATAAACCTAGGAGCTAATTGCTGCCAGGAGGTGGATGAAAATACAAACCACATCTTCAGTGGGTTCAACACACAGATCAGCCCTTACATTTCCTCATCATGCAGTGATAGATTTTTTTTTAACATTGAAAACTCCATTTATTCTTTTTGATGACACCAATTGCAAGGTGCCACAGGTTCAATTCAAGAGAGTCTGAATGCTTTGACCAAGTCAAAAGACCCCCGTACATCTCCCTCTAGGA
Source organism: Bison bison bison (assembly GCF_000754665.1). Classification (NCBI taxonomy): domain Eukaryota; kingdom Metazoa; phylum Chordata; class Mammalia; order Artiodactyla; family Bovidae; genus Bison; species Bison bison. Next base: position 1,822,544 of record NW_011494941.1, read on the forward strand.
CGCATGTCATTAAAGTTGCCAACACACAGGAAATTTAACTTAAACTGCCACATTACCCACTGCTCTTCAAAGCACATCAATCTCCCATTGCATTACCAGGACTGTGTGACACTTTTATCCCAATTACACTGTAAGAAACACGGTGCAGTCATACTGTGGCCAAGTCAGGGAAGGGCCTCCCTTTGATGAACGATCACAGTTGATCAAGTTTGTCAGCTGCTTTATGTGTTTTTATGCTTGTTTGATATTCCTGCCTAGAAGAGCGGAGGCTTTTAAGGGCACATCTGTCAGTGGATTCAATTTCACCATGCCATGTGATTCTTTTACTTACCCCTGTCTTCTCATCAAAGATTTTGATTCCTCCAAAGGAGATGGTTAAAAAGATTTTCTGTTTGTGTTCTCCTTTGGAACGAGCGCCAGCAACAACGCCCTGTTGAAAAGAAGGATGTGGTTTTTACTTTAGTGTTTTCATTTGAAAATTCCCTCTGGTCCCAAAGGCATGTCAGATACCATGAACCAATGCCACCAATCATGCACACTCTTTTTCCTCCCCACTTCCATACTACCTTTCCCAATGCGCTTGCATCCTCTTGATGTTTTAGGGTAACACTTGTCCTCACTGCTCAAAAATTGTATAAACAAATATCTGAACTTAGATTCATTGGACAAACCAAGATTTACAGAGTGCCTACTTTGTGCCTAGATAGTCGGCTCAGAATTTGAGATCCTGGGATAAACACAATATGGTTTTCTTGTTAAGATCTTTTCTGGGTTTTGTATTAGATATGGTTTTAACCTTTTAAATAAAGATGAGTCATGGGATATGTTCCTAAATGTGATTTTAATTTCACACTTCTGGAAAAAACTTTTCATATGAATTAATTATAGAGATTAAAAAGAAAAGAAAAAATATTGCCAGACTGCATGTCTCAAGTCTGTTTAGAAAAATGTGATCGTCATCTGCCTATGGCTTGAGTTTTTACCCACACATTTTGTTATGTTCTACCATTTTCCCAATCATTCTTGTGCTTTCAAGAAAAGCACCTACCAAGAGCTTCTATTCCTCAAAAACATGTTTCCCCACTTCACCAATTTTTTTTGTAAAATACTGAAGATATGTGTATGAGTCAATTAGAAGGTAAATGTCCCAAAGGTGGGTATGTTACTCTGCTCACTAATCTCTCTCTAGTACCTAGGACAGTCCCTGGAGGGTGGGAGGCACTCAAGAGATTATTCTGATATGAATGTGCTATCAAGAGTCCCCTCCAAAGTTGATATGATGCAAGTTAAGAGTAAAAACACTTGCTTCTTAAATTAGCCTCTGTGGTGGCCAATTATAGGCAAGTACAGGCTTCCCTTGCGACTCAGCTGGTAAAGAATCTGCCTGCAATGAAGGATACCTAGGTTTGATCCCTGGGTTGGGAAGATCCCTTGGAGAAAGGAAAGGCTACCCACTCCGGTATTCTGGCCTGGAGAATTCTGTGGACTGTATAGTCCTTAGGGTTGCCAAGTCAGATACGACTGAGAGGCTTTCACTTTCACTTTTCACAGGCATCATACTAGGTAGGGTACGACTCAGAGGATGAGGACATTCAAGGGCTTTATGCTCAAGGACTGTTGCAGACTCTGCATTAGGTGTTTTGAAGTTTCTAACCCCTTCATCCCTTCTAGCTTCCACAGAAGGGGAGATTAAGTCCATCTTTCACCAGTAATCATGCTGGGCTTTTTTCAGAGTAGGAAAGTCTAAAATAATAATGATTTCACATTCCCAAGAGAAAAAAGTCCTTTGTGTTGTTCTCAGCACAGCATGTTATGGAACTGAGTCAGCGGTATGACCAGCACAAGGAAGGGGCACTCTCTTAAGGTTGTGTGATTATACTCACTTTGGGTACTGGAAATAGTCTATGGAATCGAAACATCTGGATTATACTTCTGGCTGTGATCTTGGACAAATGACTTAACTCCTAGCTCTACTTCCTTGAATGTAAATACTTCCCTTGCATGTTTGAGAAAATGAAAACGCATGGAAAGTACCTGGTACACTGCTCGGTACACTGTAGGATGTCATAACCAACCCTTAGCATTTGTGGTCCGGTTTCTGTTTGGGAACTAGTAACAAGAAATTCACTCCCTAGGGAGTCACACATTCATCCTCAGGCACCTCTGACATACAGATGTCCAGAATGTTAGAGTCACAGGAAACCTTCAAAGTAATCAGTCTAAATTTCTCAACTGACATTTTCTTATCGAAAAATAATGTTCGATAAGCTGGGTAGACAGTTCGAAGATGGTACAGAGAACTGGTTAGAAAGTTGAGACCACACATCCACTTTCAAGACTCTTGGTGCAAGAGTCATTACTTCCTTACATCTCTCTTCTTTCTCATAAGCCCAGATCTCTCTCCTGTAATCCTACCTAGTGTTCCTCTTTTGACTTTTAGGGATGTACCCACTGACATAAGATCCCTCCTCCAATGACTGCCCTTTACATAGTTACAGGGTGACTTACTCCAACCGAAGCCCTCTGAGTCTTCAACCCCTCCTCCTGTTCAAAGGTCTCTAGATTCCTCAATGTGCTGCTTGCTTTCCCATAAATTCACTGAGAGATGGTTTTATGGCCATGGGAGAAGGCTCAGAGTATGCTTTTGCAATCCCAGGGGTAGTTCTTATTTCTCTTCAGTGTCACCCAAGCAAAGATGCTGTCTCTGACCCTGCCACCCTCCACTCCAAACTGCATCTGATCTTTCTCCCTGAATCTTTTTCCCTTATGGTACCCTCTGGCATACTGTATATTCATTTGTTGACTGCCTCTGTCCAATAGGACAAAAGCTCAACGGGCACAATGGGAACTCTATTTTATTCATTCTGTGTGCCCAGTGTCAAGAATGGAGACTGGAATAAAAAAGGCACTCAAACAAGTGAAGTGACTCTCCCCTCACTCGAGTAGTGAACAATCTAGGTTTTGAATCTATGAAAACCTTGACTTTGAAATCTGTGTTCTTAGTTTGATTTGGAGAAAAGTAACTGATGCTGCCATCCCTCTGCAGCCTGACCTTCAACTTCAGGATCCAGAAGTACGCAAAAGAGAGAACAAGAAGTAGTCCTGTAATAAACAGAGGCATTGGAAGGACTGTGGCAATGGGCAGGGAGCCTCTCTTTCTTGTTTGAGTCCTTCCAACGTGAAGATATCACAGTTCCTCTGGTCATAAAGAGTAGCTTCAACGACCCCATCTCCGAAACAGTCCTAACAACCCCCAGCTCTTGGAATTACCTAACATCAAACAGCACTAATTCCCAACACACAGTGATGCTGACTAGCTAATGCTCCCCTTCACTTCTTGTTCCAAATGGTTCCAAGAATTCCCTGGCAGAATGTGGCTGCAGATAAAGAGGGATGGAAAGAGCATGTTTGAGAGCATTTCTGCTTGGGACTGCTGTGATACAGCTTCCCAGGACAAATACAAAAGAGGAGGATGCACGTGGTACAATCTTTGGGGAAAATAAACTCCGATTTTACTAAGCACATTTCTCCTGTGAGACACAACCCTGAGTCAAGCCCTGAAAAAACTACTCGAAGTCCAAGTAAGTCTGCTGCCAGACAGCCTGCTGCAGGGTCACACCTCCCCATGGTGTTTTGTAGAACTGACAGAGGATCAGGTGACAGGCCTGGTTGGAGAATTAGAAGATACAGATGTAGATGTCTTTTGGGGTTTCTGTGTTTAATATTAGCCACCTGGCCTACGAAGTCATTGTTGGGAACCTGGAAATGAGAGTCAGGTGTTTTCTGGGTAGCTACCAAGTGGAAGGAGTTCTCTTACATGTGGCATAATTTAGCTCACCCCACAATCCTAGGAAGGAAGAATTACCTCCCTTATTTTACATATGACAAACAATAAGGTCAGGGGGTCAAGTGACTGCCCCAAACCTCGAGGGACTAAAAAGACATAGAGGGAATTCCAACAGCAATCTTTTGAATTTCAATGTTAGGGTCCCTTCCTATGGAAGGGTTCTATGGGGTAGCATGGATGAAAAAAAGGTGGAACCCCCAGCTTCCAGATGCAGTAGTGAAGGAGAACTCAAAGTGCGATTACTCGTACTTTTAACTAGAGCAACTGACCATCACCACTGGTACTAATCCTGATACTGTGAAGCGACGTCATGTGCTGGGCGCTGTGTGGAACGACTGATGCAGGCATCTCTGAGGGAGTCACACCAAGGCAGCATCTTACTGGAGGAATGTATACACACAGACGGGGTCAGGCACACCAGGCAGGATGGACCTGTCCAGTCAGGGATTGCCATGAGAGTCCGAGAACTGAAACCTCACGCAGCGGGGCGCATGCCCATGATGGGATGACTGTGACCCCCAGGGAACACATCCAGCAGGCGAGCCCACACAACAGGCTGCAGGCCTGAAGCGCTGAAAATCTAGAACGCTATTCCAGAAAGATCCATAAACTAAACCTGGTCTCCAATCTCAGCCCTAGGAGTTAAATTAGCTCTGCAGTCTCTGGGGGAAAACTCATTGTAAAGTTTCACTTTTTCCCAGTTAAGAAGGGAATACAGATATCTTCCTCGCTTTATACCCAGAGACTGGCCCCTGAGCTCTGCACTTTCAGGTCCTCTGAGCATCCCGTCCTCTGGATTCCACCAAGGAGGGCACAAACAGGACGTCAGAGCGGGGGAAGGAGAGAGGTCCAGGTGTTTCTTTCTGCTTCCTTCCCACCCCTGTTCTACAATGTCCAGCACTAGCTATATTTTTGTTTGGCAAGGGGACTTCCTCCTCAACCCCACCTTCCCTGGGTTCCAGTTAATACATCTCTCGTTGGGGTGGGAACAGCTTCCTACTGTTTCTAGTTTCTGGTGCCTCACCAGCCCGTTTGCTACCTTAACCTGGCCTACCCTGCATGACTTGCTCCTTCATTAAAGTGTCCTTATCTGACCTAGCTGGGGTGACTGTTTCCTACAGGACCTTGACTAATAGATTCACTTTGGGCTCTGCAATCAGTCCTCCAGGCACTGTCTTTATGAGACACCATTTTGCCCAATACCTCTGAGAGGTGAGTACTTTGTAAGTTAATGATGTGGGGCTACCGTGTAGTAGCTTACATGTAGGGGTTTAAAAATCTAGCTGGGCAACTAAGATACATTTCAGTGCAGATACAAAACAGAATAGAAGGAAGCACTTAACAATATCCTATCAAACACGAGACATCTGGAGATCTGGGTATGAATTCTGGGCTTATTCCAGATTAAAATGAAGGCTCTGGGGCAAATCCTATAACTTCCGTGAGCCTCAGATTTCTTACTTACAAACAAGGAGGCTAATAGCTACCTCACAAGATCAAAAGAGATAATATATATAAAAGTGCTCTGTTGACTAAATTAAAATAAAATGACAATGAAGCTTCGCCAGTAGACAGGCAATGGCTCACGCAAACTCACATTATGAATCCCCTCTTAAATCTCTATAATCCAAGAGAAAAACTTCAACAGGCACCAGAGTCAGAGAGTCTAGCAAACAGAATTTTTTTTTTTTTAATTTCTCATATGGCCTGACATGAACAAGTGGGCCTTTTTGCAAGGCTAACAGACATTTTTTACTTCTTTGTCTTTCTTTCCTGGTCCGGTAGCCAAATGGAGAATCGATCATTTATGTTTCTGTGCTTCCTAAAGAAACACCACTGGGAGCGGAAATGTCAACATTCTTCTCTGCAACTTGCAAATAATGAAAGACAGTTGTCTGGAAACCAAGAACTCTCCTCAAGTTCAGAGCATCTGGCAGGAGTGTGTTATGGTCAGACCAAGCCTCAGGGGTTTGGGAACCGCTTGGTTACAAGGGGTAACAGGTGGGACACTTTACTGCAGGTAACCAAGACACACACACACACACACACACACACACACACACACATGAGCTTAGCAGTCATAACCAGGCTGGTCCAGCTAGCCTGTGTGAATGGTAATCTTTAGGGAGAACTTCAGGGCACACAAGCCAACTCCTGCCTCACACCCGCTGAGACCTCTATGCTTCTACGGAGGCAGATGGCCAATGAGGTGGTCTGTGACCCACGCCTGCTGAATGCTATCAGGATGCTGAGTGAGGATGCCTCAGCCTCTTTCTTGTCCTCAGCAGACTTGTAGCTCTGGGTGAGAACTAGTCCCTGGAGATTTTCTTGATGTCTTTTAATTCATGTTTGTCAAAAGCACATCTTCACCTGCCTGGCCTCATACTCAGGAAGGACCAACTTCACCAAGAATTAAGGTCCTGGCCTTTATCCCCATCCTTGATTAGAGTCTCAGTGGGGAAGCAGGCTTGGCACAGTCTCCTCTGGGTTCTCGCTCTGAAATCCACCTGCTGGTAGAGAGGGTGAGTTCTGATGTGATCTCACACCTGGGTCACAGTGCTGCTCTAGGCAGTGGGGGTGACAGGGAGGGCCGCAGTCAGCCAGCTGCCCCACAGGCCCACTGACCAGCCTGTCTTCTTCAAGGATGCCTTGTGGCTGTGTAGCTGTGTCATGTCTTCCAGACCGGCATTTATCCGTCGTAAAGCTGAAATTTAGAGTTCTTCCTGTTGGACTCCTTCGTCTACTAATCACCCAGATTTGAATTTGGCAGAAGAAGGGGGCTCATTATTAGACTCTCCTAAAATCTCATAACATCGTTTAATTATTCTTTTCATAAAAAGATATATTAACGTCTTCCAAGGAGGCAATCTGTGAACTCGTGATTTTAACATCTTTTATACATTTTCTGGTATGCCTTCTGGTAGATTTATAAATATTAAAATAAAATTTGCTTTGTAACAGCTTAAAAAATAAAAAGAAAGTAATGGATACACAGTTTAGAAAATTAAGAGTTTTTAAAAAGAATGATTCCTATAGCTAGACTACAAGGAGTCTTAGAATCTGATACACATGTTGAAATAAACCATTGAGAAAATGTGTACAATATAAACAAAAATAATAACTGTGCCTTATTAAACATTTATCAAAAAAAAGGTAAAGAATTCATTTTATAGACACTGTCCCATATAATATTACTAGGCACTTGGCCAGCCTTTTTTTCCTTCCCTTTTTCTTACATTTAAAAAATTATATTTACCAAGTTGTATCCTCAGGGACTACTTGAAAATATGAAAAAAATGTATATGATGTATATTATTAGGTATGGAAGAAAACAAGATATGAAACTATAAATGGTCATTCCAATTACACTACATATATGCATATGATTGACATATATATACACAAATGTATATAAAATACAAAGATTGTTAATAACACAAAAATGTTGATACTGATTTTCTTGGTGTAGTGTGATTGTAAGTTAATTTTCCCTCTTACACTTTTCTGTAGTTTCAAACTTTTTACACAGCATTTTTTTTGAATTCTATAATCAAAAAAGGAATTAAATTATAGACCTTAAATGTATATGATACTTATAGATTTCTTGTTAAATAATTTTTCTAATATTTTATATTACTTTTTTTTTTAAAAAAAAGAAGCATAGACTACATGGAGACTGGAATCTGGGAACAAACAATACATGATTTTGTATGTTTTTAAAGGTTACTTAATAATATAATTTTCTTATTTTGTGTATTAAAATGTTTCCCAATTTCTTAGATTTCTCAAGGAAAGGCTTCTTTAAAGCATTTAAAATCAGAAATCTCTTTGTGCTATCTCCAAATACCAATATCTAGTTACACATCACTTAAAAAACATTTTCCCTTTATTATAAGGTATGTGGGGAATATTAATAAAAATTACAAGGAGACCCACCTCCCAGAATAATGGAAATAAAAGCAAAAATAAACAAATGGGACCTAATTAAACTTAAAAGCTTTTGCACAACAAAGGAAACTATAAGCAAGGTGAAAATACAGCCTTCAGAAC
>NW_011494941.1:1830540-1882137 GCF_000754665.1 Bison bison bison
GAGAAAATAATAGAAAATGAAGCAACTGACAAAGAATTAATCTCAAAAATATACAAGCAGCTCAATACCAGAAAAATAAATGACCCAATCAAAAAATGGGCCAAAGAACTAAACAGACATTTCTCCAAAGAAGACATACAGATGGCTAACAAACACATGAAAAGATGCTCAACATCACTCATTATCAGAGAAATGCAAATCAAAACCACAATGAGGTACCATTTCATACCAGTCAGAATGGCTACGATCCAAAAGTCTACAAGCAATAAATGCTGGAGAGGGTGTGGAAGAAAGGGAACCCTCTTACACTGTTGGTGGGAATGCAAACTAGTACAGCCACTATGGAGGACAGTGTGGAGATTCCTTATAAAACTGGAAATAGAACTGCCTTATGACCCAGCAATCCCACTGCTGGGCATACACACTGAGGAAACCAGAACTGAAAGAGACACGTGTACCCCAATGTTCATCACAGCACTGTTTATAATAGCCAGGACATGGAAGCAACCTAGATGTCCATCTGCAGACGAATGGATAAGAAAGCTATGGTACATATACACAATGGAATATTACTCAGCTTTTGAAAAGAATGCATTTGAATCAGTTCTCATGAGGCAGATGAAACTGGAATCTGTTATAGAGAGTGAAGTCAGAAAGAAAAACACCAATATAATATATTAATGCATATATATGGAATGTAGAAAGATGGTAACGATCACCCTATATGCAAGACAGCAAAGGAGACACAGATGTAAAGAACACACTTTTGGACTCTGTGGGAGAAGGCGAGGGTGGGATGATTTGAGAGAATAGCATTAAAACATGTATATTATGATATATGAAATAGATCGCCAGTCCAGGTTTGATGCATGAGACAGGGTGCTCAGGGCTGGTGCACTGGGATGACCCAGAGGGATGGTATGGGGAGGAGGTGGGAGGGGGGTTCAAGGATGGGGAATACATGTACACCCGTGGTGGATTCATGTCAATGTATGGCGAAAAGCACTACAATATTGTAATTAGCCTCCAAAAAATAATAAATAAATTTTAAAAAATTACAAGGATGAATAAAATCAGTTTTATTAACATAAAATCTTTTACCATATTCATCATATGGTAGGATATAGAAAAGTTATTAAAAAATTAAGTAGAAAAATCTATAACATTGAGTGACTGTAGGATTTGATGATTTGGTACTTTTATTTTTGTTGGAACCACACAATGAAGATACAATTGAATTAAATGTGGTATGTTTTTATCATATCAATAACTGCAAAACATGGAGTAGCAAAACACATCCACATAGGAGATGCTTAATAAATATTTGCTAAATGAGTGACATATCCTCCCAATATATAAATGCAGTGAGTCACCAGGATACTAAGTAGTACAGCAGTATGTGAAGAAATAAAAATAGGTTTACCAGAGTGATTGTACTCATCTTTCCCTCTCGGTCATATCAAATGTGCACTGTTTAAAGCAAAATGTTGGCACAGTACCTTGAGCTTCATCATCGAGTCTTGGCATAACTTGTCTCCCCGAGCTGCGGAAACCTCATCAATTCCAATCAGTTTGGCCTTGTACCGGACCCCTTCACCTTTAAACCTCTTTATCAAAGTGGCTTCACTGCGATCCTGACCTAAAAAGAAAGAAAAGCAGGATTTGGATATGTAGGTGTTCAAGACCCATTGACTTTAAATATCCACAGTTCCAAGACTGGTTCTCTGGTTTACCTAAGTTCAAGGAAAGTCAAATCATTGGATCACATACAAAAGAATGATGACACTCCTGGATACAAATTCTGGCTCTATCCTTCCAAATCCTCAGGAAGATTACATACTTTTCTCTAACATTGTATTTTCTCAGGCAGAACAAAGAAAAAAATGAAAAAGTAACCAACCACAAAGTGGCATTAAGATTAAAAAGAGCCAGATAACACATATAAAATACCTAATATGGAGTCTGATGCACACTAGATTGTCAACAAATGATCATTACCCAGTACAAGTTTATGTCTGACACCCTTGTTAGAAAAGTATTAGCCCTGAGTCTCTCTGGTATTTCCAGCATTTAAAATGACTTTGGCCAGGGTCCAAGACCCTCCTTACACCCAATTCTATGGGCCGTTTTATAACGAGGCTCCAGAGTAATTGTTTTGTATCAAGTAATGACCCAGGGTCAATTATCAAAGAATGGTTTTACAATATCTCTTCTGTTAACTCATGTGTGCACAGAAATAAGCTTCCACACTCCTTGGTACGGTGCCCCCATAACTTGCAGTGGGATTTCCCTGTAATTATTAGCATAATATTTTGCTAAGACACATCAACCAGAAGTTCAAACACATTCACATAAAATAAAGACAGTAAAGTTACTGTGAACAGACCATGTGTTTCTTGTGAGATGTTTCATAAACTTTATTTCCATTCTTCACAACTCAACCATATCCAGCTCCCAGATGAAGGTCACGGAATTAAAATAGCTTGTCCATATTCACACAGTCAGAAGAAACAGAATATATAGGAATTTGAATCTCTAACTTCATCAAATGTCCATCAGAGGAGTCACAGGTTGGGGCATTGCTCCGTGGTTCTTTTTTCTTTTTTTTGGGGGGGTCACATATGGGATCTTAGTTTCCTGATCAGGGATCAAACCTGTACCCTCTGCACAGAGTCTCAGCCACTGGATCACTAGGGAAGTCCCAATCATGCGGTCCTTAAGCCTGGAATGCCATAGGTTTCTGATATTCATCTCCTGGAACATCATGGACTTCAGCTTCTGATACCTCCTCCATCATGCCTTCCTTCATCAGTTGGAAATTTAGAGCTAAGGATATCAGAAGTAATTCAGCCCATTTCTCTCTATCTACATGATGCACATATTGAGGCCCTTCCATTAAGTGGGGCTGAGAACTATTTGAGGACATACTTAAAAAAAAAAAACCCACAACAGTAATAGCTAACCACTGTATGATGCTTTTCTATTGATAGAACACAGCATGCATTTCATTCATTTATTCATTCATCCCTTACTGAGCAGCATCTCTGTGCCAGATGCTATTACTCACTGGCAATAGATGAATGAGACAAAGTCTATGCCCCTAGAGGCTCGTTTTTGATGACTGCAAACAAAAATGTGTAGTGTGTTATGCTAGGTATACAAGAAGGCAAAAGCTTTACAGCCAGACATCCTCATGTCAAATCATGGCTCTCACTCGTAAGTCAACTAAGCTGTGTGCTGAGCCTCCATCTCCTAACTATTGAATGAAGATTAAATACTCACTTTCAGAGTTATTATGAACAGTAACTTACATGAGATAGCACGTGAATAGCATGGATTCACATGGTAAGTTCTCTATACACGGTAGCTGCCGCCCCTGTTATCAGCTCAGTAAAAGAAGCACCTAGAAGATACAATTCTGAGAGCAGGAGAGCACAGAGAAGGGGTGTCTGCAGAGTTAGTCCTGGACCTGTCGTCCCCAAATCCCACTTGATATTTTTTCCATCACACTATTGCTGACTCCTGGTATATTGAAGTCTCTGAATTAATTCCATTAAGCAAATATAACACATGGATATTTTGTCTGAATGTGTAATCAATGTAAAAATTAAGCCTCTGGGATCAGTGAGGGCAGATGTCAGAGACTAAAGCTAAGAACAAAAAGAATAACATTTGCCATGATACACCCTATACTGACATCTAGCTGTGGGCACTGCAGGTCACCTCTCCCTGCATTGTTAAACAATATTTGGTAGGAGTGGCCTATGGTTTGATCTATTTCTTGGGAAGTTTATCTTACTCTTTCTTCAATTCCTGACACTATTTCAATCACTAATGACATCTCTTTGACTATCTGGAACTTCCTCTAAAGTTTAACTATAATGGCAATACCAGGTAGTATTTATCATGTTATGTACTGCATATTATATGCCTCAATTTGTTTAGTCCTTAAAATAATCCTACAGGTAGGTACTGTTACTCAGATCCTACAGACGAGGATCTAAATTGAAGGTCTGAGAGGCCAAGCAACTTGTACAAACTCACTGAGTGGGACCTGAACCCAGATCTGTCTGATGCCAAAGCCCATACTTGCGGTTTGCTTATGTTCTATGTCTTCAAGCTTGTTCTCTTCATTATAATGATTAACTGTTTCTCATCTATCTGACTTCCCTATAAAAGTGTCAGTCACTCAGTCATGTCCACCTGTTTGTGACCCTATGGACTATAGCCTGCTAGGCTCCTCTGTCCATGGAATTCTCCAGGCAAGAATACTAGAGTGCATAACCATTCCCTTCTCCAGGGGATCTTCCCAAACCAGGGATCAAACCTGGATCTCCCACATTGCAGGCAGATTCTTTACCATCTGAGTCACCATGGGTAGCCCTTGAGATGATACTTATACAAAAACTCACCTCACCCAAATCTGTTGATCTTTAATATACTGGCAGCATTAAAACACCACTGGGAAGATGGCTTGAAAATGGAACATACACATTCCAGACTCCAGGTCATGTCCCAAAAATGTCCATAAGTCAGATACAAAGACAGCCTTAAGAAACATTTGTCAGGGCACAGAGCTCTGCTGAGGAGCACACTTTGTAAGAGGAGGCAGAGCGAGATCAGGTGAATGAGGGCAGAGATTAATAAGAAAATATTAGGCCATTTAGAGGAAAGTAGAGAGTCCAATTTAGATTAGGACCCAGGGCCAAGCTAATTTGTATGAAGGGCACTTATGCAGTAGATAATCCAGTTTCTCATTAAATGCTCCACCATTAAAAGGGTAATTTTTCATGAGCACATCTTGAGCGAGGTCTCAGATATATAAGTTAAGAAATAAATAACAGATACCAGAGCCATAAGGCTATTTCTTCGGAGGCACATGACTTGAGGGTGTTGAAGGGAGGGTCAATCTTCATACATCCGAAGTCATCATGAATCCCCAGCCTAGTCGGCTGAAAGTACCACTGACCCTCTGTTTTCGGATGGGCAAGAGAAAGGCCATGTGTTTAAGGAAAATTATCTATCATCAGGCATTTATGATATCGGTCACTGAGCCAGAAGTTTCACATGCATTTTTTTATTTAATCTTCATACCTGCTTTTTGAGTTTGTCTTCGTCATGAGCCCTATTTTATAGAAGATGACACCAATGCCCCAAGCCAAGGGCACTGCCAGAATTTTTTTAGGTAACAACTTTGTTGAGATTTAATTCCTATACCATTCAATTCACCATTTTAAAGTACACAGTTCAGTGGTTTTAGTACATTCATAGTTATACAACCACCACTGGTAGCTAATTTCATAACATTTTCATCAACCCAGAAGGAAACCTTGTGCTTGTTAGCAGTTATTCCCTATCTTCCCCAAACCCATCAGCCCTAGGCAACCACTAATCTACTTTCTGTCTCTATGGACTTGCTTGTTCTGGAGGCAATTACATTTCACACAAATGGGATCATGTAATATGAGGTCTTTTGTGACTGGCTTCCTTCACTTAGCATCACATTTTCAAGATCATTCAATGTAATAGCATGTATCATTATTTTGTCTTTTTCTTTCTGAATAATATTCCATTGTAAGGATATACCACAACAGTTGCTGGACATTTAGCTTCTATTTCTTTGGTATTATGAATAATACTAAGATGAATTATTTTTGTACCAGTTTTTATATAGTCATATTTTTCAATTCTCTTAGGATTATACCTAGGAGAGAAATTGCTGGGTCATACAGTAACTCTGTTCAGAGAAGGCAATGGCACCCCACTCCAGTACTCTTGCCTGGAAAATCCCATGGACGGAGGAGCCTGGTAGGCTGCAGTCCATGGGGTTGCTAAGAGTTGGACACGACTGAGCGACTTCACTTTCACTTTTCACTTTCATGCATTGGAGAAGGAAATGGCAACCCACTACAGTGTTCTTGCCTGGAGAATCCCAGGGACTGGGGAGCCTGGTGGGCTTCCGTCTATGGGGTCGCACAGAGTTGGACACGACTGAAGCGACTTAGCAGCAGCAGCACAGTAACTCTGTTAAACTTTTTGAAGAATTATCAAACTGTTTTTCCAAAGTGGTTCTACCAGTTTAAAATCTCACAAAGTACGAGGGTTCCAACTTCTACAGCAGCTGTTCCTGCCAACATCTCTTATCGTCACTGCTAGTCATCCCAGCAGGGGTTTAATGATATCTCACCATGGTTGTGTTTTGCATTGTCTGTAGGATTAGTGATGTTGAGCATCTTTCATGTGTTCATTGCCCATTTGCCTATCCACTTTGGTGAAATGCCTATTCAAACATGATACGCTGAATTTGACCCCAGGTCTTAGGCAAAATGCCATGCTTTTAACCATTGGGCTATGGGGTCTCCTGCGACCTGTCACAGCACTACTTCTCACTTTGTGCCACAGTCACTTGAGTAGATGTCATATGGAGCCTGTTGTAAATTGCAAGATAGGTTACCGCTAAGACAAGCCCAAGTACATACACCTCGCCTGATATTCTCGTATCTTGTCCGAATTAATCTTCTAAGGTTACTGGAAGGATGTGCCATCATCATTCAAGAGGAAGAAACTAAAGCCAGAAAGGTGACTAAAGTTATTTCAGTTAGGGCTCAGAACAGAGCCTCATCCTGTGTACTCTGAGGCCTGAGCTCCTCCACGGGGAGCCCTGAGCTCTGGATTCAGATGACCTGAGTTCAAGTCCCAGCTCTCCCACCCCTGCCGTAACTGCGTGGCCTCAGGTAAGTTCCTTTACAATGTCTCCCACAGCATCTTTCTCTGTTCAGTGTAGAAAAGAACAGTTGCTCCCATACAGGGTCAACGAAATGCCACACAGACAGTATGTGGGAGAGTGAGGGGCAAACAGTAGGAGGTAATCAATGTTGGCTGCTGCGATCTAGGTGCTCATATTTCCAGTGTGTCTGGGACAGTCCCTGTTTATACCTTATGTCCTGACACTGTTATATAGCACCCTGATTATCCTCAGAAGTGCCCCAGTTTGGATGATGAATCGTGTGGTCACCCTAATTATATTATCACCATCTGTACACTGTACTGCCTCAGCATGCTCTCTGTGCAGGTTCCTGTGGCACCTAGGGGAGTGAAGAGGGTCTCTTCTCCGGTCTGGAAGCCACATTTCAGAAAGAGACACAGATCACTTTACAAAACGTTGAGATGATCAGGACTGTGAATGTCATATGGAGCTGAAGGGAGAAGAAATTGTTTCTGCTTGACGGGGAGAGGATGAGCAACCGCTGCAGAGGTGAGATGACATTTGACGAAGGATGGTAAGAAGCAGAGATTCAACAAATAGAAAAGTAAGGAAGAAGTTTTCTAGAAGAATTAAGATTATGGTAATATTCAAAGACAGGGAGTAGTCATGTTAGACTGAGTGTTTCTCAACCCTAGCTATGTTTTGTTTGCTTGGATTTGTTTCTTTTATTTAAACTTTTATTTTATATTGGAATATAGTTGCTTAATAATACTGTGATACTATCAAATGTACAGCAAAGTAATTCAGTTATACATATACATGTATCTTTTCTTCTTTAAATTCTTTTCTCATTTAGGTTGTTAAATAATGTTGAGCAGTGTTTCCTGTAGGTCCTTGTTGGCTATCCATTTTAAATACAACAGCATTTAAAAGTCAATCTCAAACTGCCTATTACTTCCTCCCACCTCTCCTTCCTAGTAACCGTAAGTTCGTTCAATGGTTTCTGGTTGGTAAAAAGTTCATTTGTATCATTTCTTTTTAGATTCTGCATATAAGTGATATCATATGATATTTCTCTTTCTCTGACCAACTTAATTCCCTCAGTATTATAATCTCTAGGTCCATCCATGTTCCTGCAAATGGCATTATTTCATTTTTAATGGCTGAGTAATATTCCATTGTATATATGCACATCTTTTAGCCATATTTTAGAATTATCTTGGCAACTTTTTCAAATACTATTCCATAGATTTTTAGTATATTTATCTGGGGTGACCCTGAACCAATCAATATGCTTGCAAAGTACTGTGTTTAAGCACATAGCTCAAGTGATGCTAACAAAGGCTGGAGGGGCTTAATCAAGAAGAGTTTTAGAAGTCAAGCTAAAGCTTTTGGGCTTCTTCTTTAGCCCATAGGAGCTATTAATGCTATGGTCTGTTATGAGGATTAGATTAAAACAGTAACAATAGTGTAGCAACATTTCCAGAAGTATAAAACTCTCATTGATTCTTTATTGGTTGATAGATCATTCACATTAAAAAATATATGTGTATATATATAGATATATGTATGTATTTGTGTGTGTGTGTGTGTATAGTGAGTGCTCACTATAAGTTCTAAGGTGCTAGAGATACAGTAGTGAACAAAATATAGAAATATCCCTGTACTTATGGAGCTTACATTCTGGTGGAAAAATCAATAGATTATTCCAGGCATTTTCTAAGTATAGTTTAATTAAGAACTGCCCATTTAAAACATACACACACCCCACATACACACAAAAAAACAGGGATTCCTAAATCCCACCCATTCAGATACTGAACCTAATTGGAGAGACCCAGTAGATTGAGTTGATTCAGACACTAGTAATCCTGGAAGCTCACCAGGAACAGAAAGGGGTCAAACAGCAACCTTCTTATATAGAAAATTTCCTAGGAGGTGCTATTTCTCAAACTGGGCCCTCAGAATGAGAATTTCAAAACAGAGTTCTGCCATTTAGAACTAATACTTAGAGACTCTAACCATGGCCAGAACTGTATGGTTGCACTTTGTAGAGCTCAGTTTACTGTTTCACATTAAATGTGATGCTGTCCACATATTTTGAATCCAGAGCCAGAAATTCAGAGAGGTCACATTGCTTAAATTGATTCATTTAGGTAAGTTTCATGCATTGGAGAAGCAAACGGCAACCCACTCCAGTGTTCTTGCCTGGAGAATCCCAGGGATGGTGGAGCCTGGTGGGTTGCCATCTATGGGGTCGCACAGAGTCGGATACGACTGAAGCGACTTAGCAGCAGCAGCAGCAGGTAAGTTCTACAGTGAAGATTTAAACTCAGGTCTGCCACAGAAGCAGGGTCTCTGGGGATTTTTTTAGTTTTTAAAATCACATCTCTATCTGTAAAATATTTTTGAGCATACAACTTTAAGATAGGTATATATCAATATAAATAAAATTAACATCCTTAACATTTCTTACAAAGCCCCGACAAATCTGGTCCCTGTTGAATGCATGGCCTCATTTTTGGACCACACTCCCCTCTATTTCTCACATTCTCACCACAATGGCCTTCATCCTGTCTCTCCAAAAAGCCATATTCTGAGCAAATGTATGCTGGGCTCTGCAGTTTTGCACCTGCTGTTCTTCGGACCTTGAAGCCACTACACCCCCATCCTCATCCTGCCTCATCCCCCTCGCCCCTCCCCACTTTCCTTTGACACCTGAAGTCTCAGCACAATGCCACATGCCCAGGATTCTCTATCCCAGAGGTCTATCTGGGAGGTCCCCTCTAAAATATGACCACAGTACTCTCCTGATAAGCCCCCTGCCTTCTTGCAACAAATTAATCTCATTTGTAATCATCTGTTTAAATTCCTCCTTCTCATGCCTCTGGAAGGTCCAGAAAGCCCAGGACTATGTTAAATTTGTTAGCCAAGGTATCCCTGGAAATTGGCGTTTTCCTAACAACAGACACATTTTCACTCAATTCCCTCACAGCATGGTGGCACCTCAATGACTTTGTCTTCAAGCCTCTTTCCTTCTCTGCACTTTGGATCCCTGAGGATAGGGCTATGTTCTCTGAACGTAGCATGGTGCCTGGCAGAGAATGGACCCACAGTTCCCAGCTCTACTGAATAATTGAATACACGAATACCGTTATTTATTTATTCAAAAGAGGCCACTGACTCCCAGAGTCTGGATCACTCTGGGGGAGTGTACAGGGTCACTATAAACCCCTTCCAAACAGACTTTATCTCAAATCCATTGCATGAGCGTGGATCACTAAATCTTCAAGGAATAAAATTCCTAATGGGAGGAAGCAAATGTCACATCTGCAGTTAAGCTCACCGTTGCCTTCACTTCATGCCATTAGGGGAAGAGCATTTCTCAATCTCATCACAACCTGCTCACCTCATAACTGGGAAATGACTCTCTGAACTTAGATGGAGACAGTGCCGAGGACACCCAGGAAGCTCCCTGTTTTGAGCAGGCCTCAAGGATGCTGTCAGGAAGAAGACCACGTCCCTGTGTTAGAGCAGAAGGCACTCCCAGCGTGGAAGTCCCACACTGGGAGTGACCTTGTAGAAACATCAATAAAAACAAGCCCCTTGGCCAGAAGCCTAAATCCCAAAGAAGCAGGCAATTAGCATTTCCCATGACACTGAGGCAGAGAGCCCACAGAATTCACTAGAGTCATAATCCGTCTCTTACACCAGGCTGTTCACTTAGGACGGCTAATGGCCAAATAAACGAGATTTCACACCCAGGACTGTTCTCTCTTTACCTCCCCCACACATCCTAGATGATAATGATCATGGCCACAGAAACCCATGCAAGAGCCAAGATTGTTTTTTCTACTGTGGGCAGTCTGGCTGTGAATTCTTCTAACTTTTGACAGTTACCGTATTTCTCTATTTAGCAGAGGTCAACATCAACATATTTCTTATATTAAGCTGAATGTTCAATTCTATTTTTTAGATACTTAAACACCTAAGGAGGTGTCTTAGTTCAGGCTGCTATAACAAAATACCACATACAGGGTGACTTAAATGGCAGGCATCGATTTCTCCCTGTTCTGATATCTGTGAAGTCTAACAGCAAGGTGCTGGCATACTTGACCCTGGGGAAGGTCCCTCTTTTTGGTTGGCAGATGGCTATCCTCTTGCTGTATCCTCACACAGTGGAGAGAAACAGCAAGTGAGAGAGCTCTGATTCTGTCCTCCTCTTCTTGTAAGGGCATGAATCCCACCAACGGGGCCCCACCCTCTTAACCTAATCAAAACCTAATTATCTCCGAAAGGCCCCACATTCAATGGCATCTCAGAGGTTAAGGCTTCAATACATAAACTTTTGGAGGGTGTTGGGGGAGAAGACACAAACATTCATTCTGTAACAAGAGGCTGGAAGGAGGAAGGAAAAGGGAAAAGCTGGATGACATCCAAAAGCAGGTGTGTCTGTTCCATAGTCATAAACTATTTAATTGAAAATTGAGAACCACCTTGGAGGCAGACTGCATCCCAATAAGAGATGAGGGAATGGAGGTCAGAAGGGAATGGAGGTCAATGGTATTGAATACAAGGCCACGCTGCTAGTGAGGGGCATGGTTGCCTAACTCTGGGATCAGATGGCACTGCAGTAGCTCTGTGCCTACCTGTGTACATGGGATTCCAGGATAGTCATTTAACTTTTGAGTGTTAGTCTCCATCAGTAGAACGCTGTAGTTATTTGTAGTCCTCTCTAGGATACTCCTTATTGCCAAATTCAGACTTAAATTGAAGAAAGTAGGGAAAACCACTAGACCATTCACGTATGATCTAAATCAAATCCCTTACGATTATACAGTGGAAGTGAGAAATAGATTCAAGGGATTAGATCTGATAGACAGAGTGCCTAAAGAACTATGGACAGAGGTTCATGACATTGTACAGGAGTCAGGGATCAAGGCCATCCCCAAGGAAAAGAAATGCAAAAAGGCAAAATGGTTGTCTGGGGAGGCCTTACAAATGACTGTGAAAAGAAGAGAAGTGAAAAGCAAAGGAGAAAAGGAAAGATATACCCATTAGAATGCAGAATTCCAAAGAATATCAAAGAGAGATAAGAAAGCCTTCCTCAGCGATCAATGCAAAGAAATAGAGGAAAACAATAGAATGGGAAAGACTAGAGATCTCAAGAAAATTAGAGCTACCGAGGGAACTTTTCATGCAAAGATGGGCTCAATAAAGAACAGAAATGGTATGGACCTAACAGAAGCAGAAGATATTAAGAAGAGGTGGCAAGAACACAGAAGAACTATACAAAAAAGACCTGCATAACCAAAATAACCACAATGGTATGATCACTCACCTAGAGCCAGACATCCCAGAATGCAAACTCAAGCAGGCCTTAGGAAGCATCACTACAAACAAAGCTAGTGGAGGTGATGGAATTCCAACTGAGCTACTTCAAAACCTAAAAGATGATGCTGTGAAAGTGCTGAACTCAATATGCCAGCACATTTGGAAAACTCAGCAGTGGTCACAAGACTAGAAAAGGTCGGTTTTCATTCCAATCCCAAAGAAAGGCAATGCCAAAGAATGCTCAAACTACCACACAATTGCACTCATCTCACACGCTAGTAAAGTAATCCTCAAAATTCTCCAAGCTAGGCTTCAACAGTACATGAACTGTGAACATCCAGATATTCAAGCTGGATTAGAACAGGCAGAGGAACCAAAGATCAAATTGCCAACATCCGCTGGATCATTGAAAAAGCAAGAGAGTTCCAGAAAAACATCTACTTCTGCTTTATTGACTATGCCAAAGCCTTTGACTGTGTGGATCACAATAAACTGTGGAAAATTCTGAAAGAGATGGGAATACCAGACCACCGGACCTGCCTCTTGAGAAACCTATATGCAGGTCAGGAAGCAACAGTTAGAACTGGACATGGGACAACAGACTGGTTCCAAATAGGAAAAGGAGTACGTCAAGGCTGTATATTGTCACCCTGCTTATTTAACTTATATGCAGAATACATCATGAGAAACGCTGGGCTGGAAGAAGCACAAGCTGGAATCAAGATTTCTTGGAGAAACATCAATAACGTCAGATATGCAGATGATACCACCCTTGTGGCAGAAAGTGAAGAAGAACTAAAGAGCCTCTTGATGAAAGTGAAAGAACAGAGTGAAAAAAAAGTTGGCTTAAAGCTCAACATTCAGAAAACTAAGATCATGACATCTGGTCCCATCATTTCATGGCAAATAGATGGGGGAACAGTGAAAACAGTGGCAGACTTTATTTTTGGGGGCTTCAAAATCACTGCAGATGGTGACTGCAGCCATGAAATTAAAAGATGCTTGCTCCTTGGAAGAAAAGTTATAACCAACCTAGATAGCATATTAAAAAGCAGAGACATTACTTTGCCAACAAAGGTTCGTCTAGTCAAGGCTATGGTTTTTTCAGTAGTCATGTATGTATATGAGAGCTGGACTAGAAAGAAAGCTGAGTGCCAAAGAATTGATGCTTTTGAACTGTGGTGTTGGAGAAGACTCTTAAGAGTCTCTTGGACTGCAAGGAGATCCAACCAGTCCATCCTAA
The DNA here is from genome assembly GCF_000754665.1 of Bison bison bison. Taxonomy (NCBI): domain Eukaryota; kingdom Metazoa; phylum Chordata; class Mammalia; order Artiodactyla; family Bovidae; genus Bison; species Bison bison. The sequence continues at coordinate 1,843,824 of NW_011494941.1, forward strand.
AGGAAATCAGTCCTGAATATTCATTGGAAGGACTGATGCTGAAGCTGAAACTCCAAAACTTTGGCCACCTGATGTGAAGAACTGACTCATTTGAAAAGACCCTGATGCTGGGAAAGATTGAAGGTGGGAGGAGAAGGGGACAATAGAGGATGAGATGGTTGGATGGCATCACCAACTCAATGAACATGAGTCTGAGTAAACTCTGGGAGTAGGCGATGCACAGGGAGGCTTGGCATGCTGTAGTCCATGGGGTCGCAAGGAGCTGGACACAACTGAGTGACCAAACTTAACTATGGTAGTTGCTTCCCTGGTGGCTCAGTGGTCAAAAATCTGCCTGCCAATGCAGGAGACAACGGTTTGATCCCTGGGTCAGGAAGATCCTCTGGAGAAGGAAATGGCAACACACTCCAGTATTCTTGCCTGGAGAATTCAATTCCATGGACAGAAGATCCTGGCAGGTTACAGCCCAAAGGGTTGAAAAGACCTGGATGTGACTTAGTGACTAAACAACCATTAGAACATTTAGAACGATTTGGTGAGATAATACACATTTTGCTCTTAGCACACTCCTAGGCACATGGCAGTCTTTCAATAAATATTTACTGCCCTCCTCCTCCCCAAATAATATATTTCACATTAAGCACCAGTGGCCCAAAGCTACCCATAGCAAAGTCATACCACTTTATAAGTAATGGTCCCAGCTGTTTGGGATTTTTTTTTTTTTTTGGTTTCCCGGGAATAAGGTTGCAATTAGGAACAGGAAGTTCCTTCCTGAAGGCTACAGGGAGACCACCTTATGAATTATTAACACAGTATCCAAACAGAGAAATCCTCCCTCCTTCTGCATATCTCCCTGAATTACTAGGCCATCCATCTTGATGATAAGAAAATTTCAGAGTTCCCCACCCACAGCGTACCAACATCATTCTGTCCACTGCTGAGAAAGCTCTATTGTTTGTTAGGTCATCCGATTTAAGAACAGATTGTGGGGAGAATCTCAGGGCCCAGGAGCAGAGACAACTTATTTTATTTAGAATTCTATCTTGCAGTTATCCAGGTATTGATTTGCAGTGGACAAAAAATTATGTATGCTGACTGTGTAGGGGAGAATGCTGATTTTTCTGTAATTAACTAGCTGGGCAGTGAGCAGAATAAGGGGAACGGCACACTTAAGAGGCTGTTAAAAGGCACTTTTATGAACATGGTTGCTGTCATCATTGCTAAAAGGTAAACTAACTAAAGAACTAAAATAAATATTCAACCTATAACTCCTACAGGCATTTTCTTTACAAATGCTCCTCTCTGGTATTTTTGGAAACATGCCCTCTGTATAAAGGGCATCTGGAGAATGGAGCACTAAGATTTCTACAGATTCTAATGTGAGGGGCTGGCCATCTGCATTTTCAAAGCTTGGCCAATGATTCCTAGGCAGAGTCAGATTAGGAGCCACACAAGAACAAGGCAGGTCCTTTAGTGAAACGTATGTGAGCCAATTCTTACTCTCGGATAATTGGCCCTTCTTTCATTTTCCTGACAAAGGTCTACTAGCGCTTGTTTTATTTCTGCCAGGTGTTCATTTAACAAATCTATTACAAACATTGTATGACATCATTAATAAGCTCAATAACAGGAGAAAACAATCACTGGGCATGCCACTCCGACAGATCCTTAAACCAACAATTTCCTGCCAGCACTCTTTCAAACCCCATTTTCAAGTTTCTGTGAAGGGCAACTACAGAGACCATCATGCTAAGTCAGTGTGGGGTGTGAATTGTACTCCTTGTGGCGACTCCTGGAGCCGGAGAGCATGTTGTGGCAGGAAGAATCTGGGCCCAGGAGTCCCCCTCACTGGACTGACAGCTTCTACAGGGCTCCCATGGCCAGCCTCTGTCCTCTCTGTGCATCCCAAGCAACTAGGACAGTCCGGGCACTGAGTGGTACTCAATAAATACTTGCTGAATAAAGATATACTCAGTAAGGGAACTTGCTCTCACTAATCCAGAGTTTTCAATATTCTCTCCCAAACACACAGACATAGCGTTTTATAACTTCAGAAAGGCAAGTTTAAGTTCTCATCATGATGCCCAAAGTCTCAGGTGCTATTAATCAGATTAGTGGAACTGCAAACCCAGCAATGTTTCTCAATCAGAAGTCAGGCAAAATGTCAATCATATCTCCATGTAAGAAGAACAGTGAGATGGAAAAAAAATAGAGGTCTTCTGGTTTAAGATTATAAATATATCCATAATCCTCCACTGCTGAGTCCTGAAGTCCTCCATGAAGGCATACCAGCTTGGTAGATTTTGCTAACTTGAGCCTGTTTCAAGGATTAACCATCCTGGCCTCTAATCTGAAGCTTTCTTTGTTCTCACTTGCTTACCAAGAGCCTGAGGATGCACACACCATTTACTCCTCAGGTCTTTGGATAGCTGGGCTTGTGTCTTTTTCTTAGTGGCCATGGGGCAGAGAGGGTAAAACCAGTGTGTGCTGCCACCATGTGTAAGGGAAAGCACCAGGTGTGCAATATCTTATCTCATGCTGATGCCACAGTGCAAGGCACAGAACGTGCTTTAAACAATTTGTATGCTCCCCTCCACTGTTCTTTTACTCCTCACAACAAACAGCCTAGCATGGCATGCATTCTTAGTCCCTTCTTACAGACGAGAAAATAGAGGCTCCAAGAGGTAAAGACTGGCCTAAGACCACAGAGCTCGGAAAAGGCGGAGCCAGGAGTGATGGAAAATCCATGGAGTTGAAGTCAAAGTTTTAAGGCAAACAGGTAGATAGAGAGAAGAGAGTAGTGGCTGCTAGAGGGGAAGGGGCTAGAGGGAGGGTAAAATGGGTGAACGGAATCAACTATATGGTGATGGATGGAAAGTCTTAGCGGTGAACATGCTGTAGAGAATACAGAAATGGAACTATAAGGTTGAGCACGTGAAAAAGTTATATATTGTTACAAACCAATGTTACACCAATAAAAAACTACAAAACAACAACAACAAAACCACAAAAGCAAGAAAGAAACAAAAAGCAAGGGAAGGGCAGTCTAAATCCATAATCATGGAATTCATTTTTGATTATGTTATTTGCAAAAGAAAGGGTCCTGTTATGGTTGCAGGGCTGCAGGGCTGAAGGCAGGTCAGGATGATGCACATAAGGGTGGGGGGAGGCAGGAGATGAAAGGGAAAGAACGGAGTTCAGGGGGGACTTGTCACTCGAAGACTCCTGGCCTGGAGCAAGTCATTTCATCTCTGCACAGAAGACAGTTAACAATGCTCCTCCTGCAGGATTACTGGAAGAACTGTATGCCATTGTATGGGTGAAGCAGCTAACAGAGCCGAACACCTGCTGGCTCACATCATATATTGATAATATTTTCACTTCCTTTCCTGTGAACTGCAGCCTGCATGTGCTGTCTCCCAAACCCAGTTTCTGGTCTGAAGACTCCTCCTCCAGGTGACACGCTGACCCAGGAAGGCTCTTGGGTAAGCTGCTCTCAGAGAACTGTCCACCACCAAAGAGTCCCTCACCCAAGGACAGGTTCCCCTCATCTCATTCCCTCGCCCCGCTAAAGCTTGCATCCAATCAATAACTGGCTGATTAGACGGGGTTGAATATGAAGGTCCACAGCCCAACCCTCAACTGGGGACGTCGCTGAAGGCAGCTCAAGAGCTCCCTGTGGAATGGTGGGGATCAGCTGAGGCCTTTGTTGCAGCTGCATCAGGGTCAACTCCTCCCTCTGTCCAGCCCTGCCACCCACACTCATCAGCACTGACTCTGAAGGCACCTCCCCAATAAGCTTCCTAAGCAAATCTCCATCTCTGCCACTGGTTTCCTGGGAACTTGATGGAAGACAGTACAAAATCAGTGCATTTGAGAGAAAGCGTTCTGATAGATGATACAGAGGGGGTCTTGACATGGAGATGCAAGCCAGCAAGTGTCTGCAGTAACCCAAGAGCAACAGGAAGAGGGCTTGGGGTGGGGGTTGGGGGAGCAGCACTGAATGTCCCAATAATGTAACCAGGTTTGATACTCCATGAGGCTAAGCCTAATCAAAAGGGCAAATCCAGAGCTAACACTCACCAAATGCAACTCAAAGGCCCCTGGCAAAGCTGTTGTGGGCAGCTGAGTCTGTAGGAGTCAGCTGGGTGATCACCCATCCAAGGGCATCCTTGCCACCACCAGAACTGGGAGGGCCACTGGGGTTTGCTTTTCTAAAGTTCACAACTTGTCTCCCTTTGGCAAATGCACATGATAGCAGATACTAGGCACCTACAAAGCCCTGAGAGCTGATGACAAGTGAAGGTTATCTTGTTTTTCAACGAAAAATAACAGATACATTTAAAAACGTTTTCTATTTCCATTCTTTAAAAAAAAAAAAAAAACCTTTTCTTTTCAATTTCAAAAACAAACATGCTCAAATCTTAAAATTTGGAAAATGCAAGAGAGGAAAAAGAGGGCAAGTTATCCAGAATTCCTTCCAGGTATATCTATGACTGCATTTGAGGATATGCCCTACTAAAATTTCCTAAGTGTACACACACAAATGTACATTTCTCAAAAACGTTTTTATACTGTACATCTGCAGTTTGCTTCTTTCATTTGGCAGGGCAGTACATCTTTTCTTCCATATTGATATTTTTTTGTAACATGATTCTTAGTGTCTGCCTAATATCCCCATCCTATAGACGTGGCATAATTTATCTAACCAACTCCCTATGATTGGACAGTTAAGATCTTTCCAATTAAAACAGTGCAAAGAGATACAATATTGAGAATTTCTGCTGAAGACAGGAGGAAGATGGATTTTCCCTGTGAGAACGGCTTCATGGAATCTTTCTACATGTATCAGAGATGACGTTTCATTATTTCCCCCTACCCTTCTGCTCCAGAGAAGTGTGGGCTCAAACAGACAAGTGCAAATGTGAAAGCAAATGCAAAATCTACCTCTCAGAGCTTTTCAGTGGGAGAAACAAGGGTGAAGGAAGGACGTCTATGATTTGGGTCACACAGGAATCCCTTGTAAGCTCTGAACATGCTGCCCATGGGAAGCCAGACGACTGAGATCAGAGAGACAACCGGTGAAGTCAGCTTTAGTCAGTAAGCTGAGGTCATAGCGCAGCACAGAACAGTTGAACTCCCAGTTTTAAGTTGTCACCCCCCATGCACAAACACCCAACATTTGAAAGTCTGTTTTTGGACCCAGACACTGGTTAATTAAATCACAAATGAACAAGGGTTTCTATTTTCATATACAGCCTACAACTGGCCAAGAACTTTCTTCTGCAGTAGTCACAACTTTCACAGGGTCATCTCCATTAGCAGAAAAAAAAAAAAAAGAAGAGGGTTTAATGAGTCTCTCTGCTGCCAACTTGCCCACAGACTATTTTTTAAGGAGATTATTTTGGTCCTAAAAAGATTCTGGTGGGAGCGAGACTCACGCTTTATCTTCCATCTGCCTTCTAAACAAGAGGGCTGTGTATGCTATCGACTGATTAAATGATTTCTTTAGAGTACAAAGAAGTATTTGTGATGAAGACAACAGAGAGGGCAAATCAATTATTTACTGAGGAGGCTGCGATATAAATTACATTTGATTAAACTCAGAGATAAATCACAGTGATGGAGGGTTTAAGTGGAATGTGCTGGAACAGACAGTGACTAAGTGCCCCCCGACATTGCCAGTAATGAATGCAAGGGCACAGGCCCAGCCCCGACACCCCTGAATTTCTAACACAGGCAGCCTAATATTCATCCATTCACTCCACAAACATGCGTTGAATGCCCGCCACACAACACTGGCCCAGGTCTCAGGCAACAGTCATGGACAAGACAGATCCTAGAGCTTCAGACCTGAAGAGGAAAGACAGTGAATAAGCCTATAAATAAATAATGAACGAGATCATTCCAGAGAGTGATAAGTGTTATGAAGATGATAAAACAGTTTGATAAGATGAAGAGTGACTGGGGCAGGGTGGGGAACAATTAATTTCGACAGGCTGGTCCAGGAAGACATTTCAGGAGAAATGACATTTGAAGCGAGATGTGAACATCAAGAAAAGGGCAGTCATGGCAGGAGGGAATGTGCTTGGCCTGTTTACAAAACAGAAAGACACTAGTGTGATGGAAGCAGATCCAAGAAGGAGGGGCAGGAGCTGCAGGGAAGAGGGAGGCAGGACTCCTGCAAGTGTCGCTTTAGGAGGTCAGGTGAGGGGTGTGGATTTGTTTCTAAGCCCATCTAAAAGCCATGGCGTTGAGAGGGGGAAGGCATTATGCAGGTACATGATGCCATTTATAACCATTTCTCCAACTGCTCTTTGGTAAAAGGGGGTGAAGTCAACGCAGGAGGTATGATAGTGATCCAGGTGAGAGAAGAGATCAGGAACATGGATTAACACACAGAAGAATGGGCTGAATCAAAACAGACACTGCAGGAAGGCAGACAGGACTCATTCAGATTGTCTGTGGGAGAGGCAGGAAAAGGAAGGAGTCCAGTATGATTCTTGATTATGGCTTAGGGACCCAAGTGGAAGGCAGGCTCCCTTTCTGAGATAAAGCCATCCTAATGAGTGATGGAGACAGAGTCAAGGGATCCAGGTGACTTCAGGTTCCCTTTAAGACCTTTCAGATTCCAGCTCTGTGGACTGTGTGTGGAATTCAGAAGCAGACGGATGCAACCCCCAAATGCTGGTTCTGTCACGAGGGCCCCAGGCCCCACTAAGTCTCGGGGCCTTATTTATCATATGGAATAGACAAGACCTACCTGGATGTGTGAGCATGAAACCAGGATGTGGGAGAGTAGTCCATCTGGCAGACAGGTGCTCCGTAAGTATGAGGTCTTTTCCCTCCAGTTTAAATGTAGCCCCAGAGTACAGACTGAGCTATGTCGATGCTGAAAAGCCATCATATCATCATCTAAAAACACTTTTTTTCCCCCCTATCTCACTGACTGTGAGAACTGGGACTTGGCCTCATTCATCAAGACTGCTGCTGCTTCTGCTGTTAAGTCGCTTCAGTCGTGTCCAACTCTGTGTGACGCCATAGACGGCAGCCCACCAGGCTCCCCCATCCCTGGGACTCTCCAGGCAAGAACACTGGAGTGGGTCACTAGACAACTTTAAAGATATCTGTCCAGTCTTAGTGACTGATACCCCAGCTGATTGCCCCCTCCCACACAGCAGTTATCATTACAGTGACCTTGTTTATACCATATGACCTGACCCTCTGGCCCCTGCTGACCAGACCAGATGCTAACACCTGGTCCAAGCTGTGGTGATTAGAGCCCCAGCCTTGGGAATTGAGAACTGAAGCAGAGAGGAGTCAATCTTTCCTCATGGCTAGATTATAGAATTCTGGGTGGCCAACTTTTCCTGCCATTGGCTTGGGTAACAGAAAGGCAATCCTATAAAAAGCCAAGGGAAAAGTTGCTCTGGAAGAGGTGACCATAGAGAAAAAACACTGTAAAGAAATGAAAAGGAGAAAGAAAGATCAGAAAGTAGAGTATCCTTGCTTGTGCTCCTGCTCACTCACTCAGTCGTCTCTGACTCTTTTGCAACCCCATGGACTATACAGCCCACCAGGCTCCTCTGTCCACGGGATTTCCAAGCAAGAATTCTGGAGTGTGTTGCCATTTCCTTCTCCAGGGGATTTTCCAAACCCAGGGATCGAACTCGTGTCACCTGTGTTTCCTGCATTGGCAGGTGGATTCTTTATCACTGAGCCACCTGGGAAGCCCCGGAATATCCTTTCTGATTCCCAACCCCTGATTCATCTTCCAGAGGCTCAGTTCACACACGCCCTTCCTTAAGTCTGTGAGACAATGCTCAGTACTAATAATGTGTCCCTTTGTTAAGTCCATTCAAGTCGACTTTCATTACTTGCAACTACAAAGTTTTCATTAATAATGGATAATAATTTCTGTACATCTGGCCCCTGGCCCACCTCTGTGTGGTCAGCAGACAGTCAGTAAATGCTTGTCGAATGGAAGGAATGTAGATGGTGGTACTCAGGGCACTGCCCCAGGGAATCTGCTTTATCTTTGAGTCTTTCTACCTAGCTTCATACCTGCTAATAAAGCCATGAAAAGAGAAAGAATTTGAATTTTGATGATCTTTTCCCCACTGTCATCACCAAGATCTCAGGCCACAAATTGTTTAATTTTGTAGTTTATCTCTTTGGAGATTAACTTTAGCTTTCAGTTAATTTTATGTACAAGAGCCAATTATCTTCTAAGCAACTTCTTTTTGTCTCCTTTCTGCTAACAAGGAAAAATAGATAAGTCTATTTGATCGGATAACAAAAGCTTGAATGCCTACATGGTCTTGCTGATTTCAACAAAGCACCTCCTTTCCAAAGAGCTCAACATAGGATTGCAAGCACAATCCTAATGCTTCTTAAACCACTGTAGTAAAGTGCCAGGGAGAAAATGTGACAAATGTTGATAATCAGCAATAGTAGGATATAACAGATCAATGGAAAACAAATAAGTATTAAATCCCTTTCAGTTTAATTCAGCCAACATTTTGTGAGCATCTTTCATGTAACTGATACCATGCCTGGGGCTAGAACTGCCATGTATTAAACACCTACTGTGCTCCAGGTACAGTGATGAACATTTTAATATACATTACTTTTCATCTATCTCATACAACAGCCCTAATGGGTGCTATGACCTTCCTATGTGCAGATGAAGCTTTCTGAAATCAAGAAACCTGCCCAGAGTTCACATAGCCAATAAGGAGATTTGATTCACAGGATTCACTCCAGCTATGTTGTTTCCATATCTGTATATATTTCCGCTCTGCATAAGTTTTCTCCCTGAGAAAGTGAGTAAATGGAATTACTCCCTTTAAGAAGATCATAGTCTAATGGAAGAAGTACAGTTTCATCAAAGGTGGTGTTTCATCAAATGAAGGTGCCACCAATGTGAAAAGTGAGGGCCAGGGAAGAATCTCAATTTCTGATGGAGAAGACACAAACTGGCATATCGAAGAGGTGGCATTTCAGTGGGGGACTGTGGGATGCACAGGCTTCCAGAGCAAATCTTTTAAGAAGTGCTGAGAAAACAGATATATTCAGTATTGCACACCTTAGTAAGACCCCGGGAAGTACCGAAAATGTCATAATTGAGGACCAATTATGCAGTGTTTGGGCCATCAGTGACATTATGAGGGAGGTATTATTCTTTTTTCAATTTTACAGATGAAGAAAGTTGTGTTCCCAGTGGGAGGGTAATTTCTTCCATGTCACATAATCTTCATTTAGCTGCTAATTATTTCCAGTCCAGGCATTTTTGATTCTAAATAATATATTTCCCCCTGCTAGGTCATATCTTCCAACGAATGGAAAGACAAGAAGAAAAAAAAATAGCTACAAATTATAGATGCAATAAATTATAAGGCCTCTTTCTACCCTCAGGGAATTTACAGTCAGGGAAGTAAACATACACTCTGAAAACTGAAACAAGAAATTAAGGTAGAAAAACAAAGTTAAGGACAAAAAACATCACGGCCCAGGTCGGCCCAGGAATAACTAGCATGTATGTTATACTGAGCAGAGTCCTAGGAGTTTGGAGAAAAGACACAGGACTTTGAAGCAAGGTCCTTGGACAAAGTTTTCAGGAAGAGGTGAGACTGAAAAAGCCAGGTCTCAAATGATGCACAACTTACATCAAGTAGGGGATAGAGGTCCAGTCTCTGCTATTGTTAAAGGCAAAAGTAAGATGAGAAAAGCTGTAAGGGACCTTTACCTAACTCTGCACAGTAATAACTGCTCCACATTATTGGGCATCCCTCCTGAGCCAGGAATGATACTAGGCACATGGTAAACGATGCTCATGTACAGAAAATATACTGGGCATCAGAGAGGGACAAGTTGGCCAAGAAAGACAGCCAGCTGCATTCAGTGGTGCCCATTTGATTCCAAAGTTCACCCTCTTTCCACTATGATCCATCACCTGTGCTCAGATTTTGGAGGGACGTGAAGGCCACCTCTTTTCTGTGGGTGTTCAGGGTGTCTTCACTAAGCAACATTATTATAACATGATCTGCATTATGGAGAAAGTGTCTAAGTCTGGGTGAAACAGAGGAATTAAGGTGGAAATTCAGTCTTTTACTTCTCATTTTAGGCTAGGACTCAAATGAGAAGTGAAGCATCTTAAAGGCAACCAGATCTGCAAACCGCAATCTGCAAACAGACTTATCTGGTTCCAGATTCACTAAAAATGACACAGCAACAGACCACTATGGAGTTGATGACATACGATGTGTTCTCATGAAGGTAAACACATGAAGGAATTATTATTTCAACAGTCCTCTCACCAGGCTCACTCTTCTTGACCTCTGCATACAACTGGACATCTCACTGTCTCCACTTTCCCAAAGATATCACCCCTCTTATGCTTCTGTGACTAGTATCTTGGTTCTCCTCCTTTCCTGGCTGCTGTATATCTTTTCTTGCCAGATCTTTACTGGAGGTTTTCCCTAACATTCTGTCCGTGGTCTTCATTTTGCACTTGACAATCTCACCTCTCCTAGATGACATCCTAGTTAATATATTTAGCTTTAATGCCTCTCCTGAGCTCCATGCTCACTTTTTTGACTGCCTTCTAAATGCCGCCATCTGAATTTATTACAATGAGCAAAATTCAATATGTATAGAACTAAGATGACTAATTTCTCCTTTACTCAAACCAGCTCTTCCATCTCAATGCCCAATACCATTGCCAATTCCCCACCCCCCATGAAGCCTCACCAGGCCGAGTTTAAGTGCAGTCACCACAACCTAACTGTTCGTTTACACCAACATCAACAAAAGCACCGAGCGCACTGTGCAATGCCTCGCAGATGTGATGTACCACTTTGATTTTCACTCATCAAAGTGAAAGAGTCCTCAGTGTCTAGGACAATGCCCAGTGTAATACAGGTAACATGTCAGATAACTCTCACAAGCAGGCTACCCTTTATTCAGGTAGAAACCTTGGAAAGGCTTTTATTTCCCGTTTACCTTACCATAGCTTTCACACACATTATTAAGAAGTCTAAATAACATTTCCAAAATATCCTCACTGTCACCACATTTATTCAGGTCCTCAGTCTTCCCTAGATAATTCCACAGTATACTCGTTTATCTGTTAATATTTCTCCCTATTCAAGTCCATTTGATAGAGAACTATAAGATGCTCTTCAGACAGTATATTCTTATAAATGCAATTCCATTATTCACAAGTCTTCAATGGTTCCACTTCCCTCCAAACCAAATGAAACAGAAATTTCTCAGTCAATGATTCAGTATTTCATTAAATATTTACTGTACGCCTACTTGCTAAATATTGGGGAGCTAGAAGAGAACCTTATGGATAAATTCCCTGCCCTCGTGAAGACCACAGCCTTTTCAATTAGGAATAAAAAATTCATTTCTTCTTCCTCACTCTCTTTTTCCCCAACATAAGATCTTTGCTTCAGTCAAGCAAAGCCCACTGGAAGCCAGGTCTCCAAACACATTCTCCATGTTTGCATACCCATGCATTATCCTGCACGTTTTCAGGCACAAGCAAGAGTCTGTCTTACCCCACCTGCCAATCACCTTCCTGTTCCCACCTCTGTCCACCAGTCCAAAATCTTTAGAGTCTTGCCTCCTAGTTTTCTCTTATGTGATGAATTGAGTTCCTTCCAAAATACAAATTTTTCCCTTGATCTATCTCCCTCAATCTATGAATTCCATTCTCAGACATTCCCAAATGTCCCTTTCTCTTTAGTTCATACTGAAAAGTTTCTTATGAACAAAAGAAATACAGATAAACTGAAATGGGCACACATACGTGTTAACAAAGAACTCAAGTGATTTACAAAATACATTTTCTAACACAGCTAAAATCTAGACACAGACAGAGGTACCTGACAACCTTACAGGTATGTGTATCCCTTCAGCAGTTATAAAGAAACTCACTCTTCAACGAGTTCTTTTTGTTTTTACTAGTATTTACTTTGGCCACCTGATGTGAAGAGCTGACTCACTGAAAAGACCTTGATGATGGGAAAGACTGAGGGCAGGAGAAGGGGATGACAGAGGATGAGATGGTTGGATGGTATCACTGACTCAATGGACATGGGTTTGGGTAGACTCTGGCAGTTGGTGATAGACAGGGAGGCCTGGCATGCTGCAGTTCATGGGGTCACAAAGAATTGGACATGACTGAGTGACTGAACTGAATTGAACGGAGCACTTACTGTGTGCCAGGCTTTGTGCATATATTTTGCAAACTCCATCTCACTGATTTCTCACAAAAATCCCTCAGTGTACACACTGTTATTCTCTCTATTACACAGACTGAGTAAACCAAAGCTTGCATGTGTGTATGCTAAATTGCTTCAGTCATATCTGACTCTTTGCAACCCTATGGATTGTACCCTGCCAGGATCCTCTGTCGATGGCATTCTCCAAGGCAAGAATATTGGAGTGGATTGCCATGCCCTCTTCCAGGGCATCTTTCTAACCCAGGGATCACACCTGTGTCTCTTAAGTCTGCATTGTCAGGCAGGTTCTTTACCACTAGCACCACCTGGGAAGCCCAAACCAAGGCTTACAGAGGTAAAAAGGGCTTGGCCAAGGTCACACAGGCAGCTGGAATTCATTTGAACTTAAGTACCACTCCAGCACTCTTGCCTGGAAAATCCCACGGATGGAGGAGCCTGGTAGGCTGCAGTCCATGGGGCTGCGAAGAGTCGGACACAACTGAGCGACTTCACTTTCCCTATTCACTTTCCTGCATTGGAGAAGGAAATGGCAACCCACTCCAGTGTTCTTGCCTGGAGAATCCCAGGGACGGGGGAGCCTGGTGGGCTGCCGTCTATGGGATCGCACAGAGTCAGACACGACTGAAGTGACTTAGCAGTAGCAGCAGCAGTGTGATTTTTAACTATTAACAACACCCTGCCTCCTTTAAGTATGTAACTGATGAATATGATATACTTAGCAAAGTGCCTGACATAAAGTAATCATTCAATAAATGTGACAGATGATAGATGGGGGAGAGAAAACAGGTTGACAGATCCATACAAAAGTGTAAGGTGCATTCATACACACTGCAACACAAAATCCTGGCAACAGACCTGCCAGGTACTTATTATGAACTGATTTTACAAATAAAGATACTATGATGCTAGCAGCTACAGGGGATTTGAAAAGCTTCCCTACCTGGTAACTTGGCAAGTGCAGAATTGGAACGCACATCTCTGAGTTCAGCTCCAGCGCCCTCTGAGATGGCCCCATTGTCTCTTTTCTCTCCCTAATCTATACACACTTCATCTTCTTTATATTCCTGCAACGTCTGGGAAAACAAAAGGGAAGGTTCTGTTCCTCAAAGGGCTGGAATAGATGTGAGTTTTGGAGAGGTCATGGGTTGGCTACTCTTGCTCTCAGTCTCTGCATGGAAATCACCCACAGGTGGGGAGCTTTTGATACTTCAAAAACCCTCTCTCTGCTGGAATTTTGCAGCCTGCAGGCGGCTCGCTCTGCAGGAGCCCTGGCTCCCTCAGAGCTACCTGAACACTTGAAGGAGCTAAAATCCTAGGTTCTCAGATCAAGGCAAAGGGTTCAATACGGCTTGGGAGAAAAGAGACTGTTTTGCGTTGTGGCTGGAAAACTCCTCTGAGTCAAGGGATCGGGGTTGCTGGTTCCCAGAGTCTTAGTTTCTTTATGAGAAAGCTGCTGAGAGTGGTGACAAGTACGCTATCATCCAGTCTGGTGGAGGTTTTTCCATGTAGCCCCAACTTGAAAGTGAAGCTGTACCAAATAAAGACAATATCAAGGAAATGTCCAGTGACGCACTGGGGCGTGGCCTTGACTATGCACGCACAAGGAATTCCCTTTTACATTAAAAAATTGCTCAATAAATATGAATGGCAAAGTGAAGTGTTCTTTGCTCTCTTTGTACAATGCAAATCACTCAGGATGGTTCCAGGGAAGCCTCTCTCCTAGGTCCCTCCAGCCACCTCCACACCTGTAAATATCTTTTCCTGCCAGTGGAGGAACAGGAGGCCTAGAAGAATTCCTCTCTTTTCCCAGCTCTCTGAGATGCCTTAAAAATGTTGTTTCAAGATGACAAAAACAGTAACGTGTTTCTATCTGTTCCTTTTCAGGCCGGTATCATGAGTCTGTTCTTATTGTCAAATCTCCTGCAGCAGGATGTCTGTGCTGAAGATGACTGCACGCACGACCCAGGTGATTAAAAAATACACATTACAATCTGAGAAAAGATGACCCCTCTTCTCTGTGCTTTTAGAAGGAGCAGAAATGTCATGTTCAGCACACCCAGATGGATGTCCCTGAAAAGGGTCCTGCGGCACACTTACATGGATACATTTAAAGGAGGCCACAGGAGGAGAAAGAGGTTGCCCAGGTGGCTCAGTGATAAAGAATCCACCAGCCAAGCAGGAAGTGTGGGTTTGATCCCTGGTTCAGGAAGATCCCCTGGAGAAGAAAATGGCAACCCACTCCGGTATTCTTGCCTGGGAAATCCCATGGACAGAGAAGCCTGATGGCTGTAGGCCATGGGGTGACAAAGAGTTGGACACGACTGAGCGCCTGAACAAGAGGAGGAGGAGGGACAGATGGAAGAAAGGTCAGGAACTAAGATGGACTGACATGTGCATTAGTGTCCTAGGGATGCTGGAATAAAGTACCACAAACTGAGCAGCTTTCAACAGAAATATATAGTCTTACAGTTCTGGAGGCTAGAAGTCCAAGATCAAGGTGTCGACAGGGCTTGTTCCCTGTGAGGACTGTGAGAGAGACTCTGTTCCGGGCTCCTGCCTAGCTTTTATTGCCAGTCTTTGGCACTGCTTGGCTAACAGATGCACCACTCCAATCCCTGCCATCAGCTTCACACAGCACTCTCCCTGTGTGTCTGTCTCTATGTACTAATTTCCCCTTTTTGTGAGGACAGCAGCCATATAGGACTAGGACCCGCCCTAATGGTATCATGCGAATTAATTACGTCAGCAACAACCTTACTATAGGAAGGTCACATTCTGAGGTGCCAGGAGTTAGGACTTCAACACATGAAAACTGGAGGGGATGGTGGGTACACAACTCAATTCATAACACAGGTGCTTTGGCCATGTTAGCTCATTTCATCTTCAAAACAATTTCACGGAAAAGAAAAGACATAACGCTTTCTTGTCTACTGATGAAGAGGTGCAGGCTCAATAAGGTGAAGTGATCTGGCCAAACTGCAAAGGTAGAAGAATGGAGCTGAATCGTGAACCTGAACCTAATGACCCCATCTGTGCCCTTTCTGCTATATAACCTCTGACCATAATGAAACTCTGGTTACTTGATCTGCCTGCTGCCACTGATGACTGGTCCCAAGGAGTGGTCCTTCATATTGAGCGTCGACATCAGGAAAACAGTGCTGTAAGTGACAGGCATAGTGATCGGAGGCACCTGGCCCTTGCTATCAGCCGCTTACCCCTTAAAAGTATGCAGATTCCAAATCATGGGTTATTAAAGCCAGAAAACAGCCCCCAGGTGGAGAGAGAGACTAACTGCCAGAAAGAAAAGCAGGTGGAGAGAGAAAGACTAAGTGCCAGAGAGAAAAGCAAGAGAGCGGAGACTGCATTCTGTGACTCGCCCAAGACAGTTTTCTCAAATTAAAGCAAGCTAACACAGAAAGGGTCTTGCTCTCCGCATTTCATAAAGGCCATTTGACTTCTTTTCTTTGTAACTTGGCATAGGGTCCAAGAAACATTTTTTTGTTTAGACATGGCTTTAATAAAGAGGGTTTGATTCCTATTAACAGAGTTGCCAACAACTGGAAAGTGTATTTTTTCCCCAGGGAGGAAGCATCACAGTAAGTTCAGTCCACGCAGGGGACCCTGAGGTTTTTGACTGTTTAAAGTCTGGAAACTTATGGAATTTCCAATTTGTCTTTTTAAAGAGACAGACCTAAAAATGAGTAAGATACTGTCACTGCTCTTAAGAAGTTTCTAGGATTGGAATTATGTTTGGTTCCTTTTGCAAGAATCCTCTTGTCTGGTGGCAAACCTCGCCATAAAAATTTTGATACAATGATCTTACCTGGCAGCATGCTAGACTGAAACACAAAGGAAGAAGCTCCCCAGAAGGGTACTTGAGAAAATCAGGCTGACTTGGGACTTTGTGGTCCCACCAACCCCATCAGGATCTAGTCATTGGCGTTACAGACTTGGTACCTGTGATGGTATCTCCATACTTACCCCCTCACCTGTCCACATGCCAATCCTTAGCATTTGCTCTTGGCATCCCCACCCCAAACACAGGCCCTTTGGCCAGAATTCTCCTGCTCTTCCCCCTAAGAGTAATCCCTACCCTGGTCCAAGTGCAAAAGTTAAAACACATTTTCAGGTGGCCTACTAAATGTGAAGCAATATAATGGAGAGAAAGCAAATGACTCTGGCATGCCCTTTATCCCCACAGGCTCATAGGCTATTAGAAAAACTAAATATTGAAACCAATGATAACCATCCAATGAGAATGAATTGACAGGTGTGGGAAAAGACGAAAACATTAAGCTATGATTTTCTGAGATCCTACTATGTACTCATCACTTTTTTATGCTAGTCTCTTTATATGCCTTACTATACATCATATCCACAGAACAAAGCTATAGAAGACGTACAGGAAAAAAAAATCTCCTAAGCTAACCAACGTAATGTATTTGACCTTTCTCACCATCTGATGCTGCCTTCCTCACACTGTTAGGCAGTCTGCTTGATTTCTGTTTGATGCCGTTAAGTTAGATGTTTACCAAGAATCTTACACATTTGTTCCCATACCTGCTTATGAGAATTATACTTGTTATTGTAAGTATATAATCATTAAACATTACATGTATCAGTGAAATATGAATACAAAAAGAAAGGGGAGGTGTTATTTCTATGAAGTTCAACAACTGGAAACAATCAAAATGGGCAAGTTGTGAAAAGAAAGTGTTCTAAAAAAAATTAGGTGAAAAAGCACACAAACCCAGAAGGATTCTCCCCTCTGGTTACTTTGGAAATGTTTTTAAATCCTCATGCCACTTATAAGAAACCAAAACTGGTAATCATAGAAGATATGTTTTACAAGCATGGATTTTATTAGGAGAGTATACAGCACTGCAATTAGCAAATCTGTATCCCAAGAAAAGTCCTTATACTGACATTAAAATGTCAATAAACTAATGTATATTTATTATATGTCTTCAGTTGAAATAAAATGTAAAGGGAAACATGAGTCATTTCTTAAATGATTTCCCAGTTTAAATAATTTTTTTTTTTTTGGATTACCTGACCAACTGCAGATTCCAATCTTCTCTGCTAACTGCTATTAGCAGAAAGATTTCTCTGTTGGGTTAATGTACTATTAGCTAAGGAACTCTGGGGGAGTCTTCCTGCAAAGTAGGTCAATTCCTTGCTCTATAACTCTGATTATGTCAAAGCATTTATTCATGAGTTTTCTAATTCAACCCACTTCAAATAGAGTCATATTTATATCACCACAAAAAAATTACATCCAAATTACAACTAAAGCCTTTGCATTTAGCTCTGTGGTGAACATGAGGGAAATTTAACCATTTGCATGGCATATCGGCACTGAAATAGTAAGACCTCAACATAGCATCACAATGGCCCATCCTGGAGAATTTCTCAGAAAGACTGCAGTGTTCCTTGCAAATTCCAGATGTTGCTTGCTCTCTGCTAATAGCATTCTTGTAAATACTGCTGGACAATGCAGAGAGTATCAAATACTGGACACTCAATGCAAAACCTAGCAGAATGACGGCCCCTGTAAAGTTACCTTTTCAGGAAAGCTGGCTTCCAGGGCTGACATTCTTAATAGGCTAGATTTTCCTCCTTGAATTTTTCTTCCTTATCTGGAGCATTATCGTATAGCAGTTAAGTGCAACATAGATGGACCTGGATTCAAATGCAGACTCTGTCACATTGAAGCTCTGTGATTTGGGGCAAGAGACTTAACCTTTCTAAAGAACAGTTTCCCCATCGACAATGTAGTTACGGTTGTATCTACTTCATGGGATGATTGTGAGGCTCAAAGAAGAGGATGCATGTTAGCGTGGGAATATTCTCGGCTTCCCTTGGGTGACTGGGATTTTAGTTTCAGCATTAACCAATATTACAGAGGTGTGTCCTTCTATGTTTAAATATAAACCCTCTATTTAAATATAAACATATACACAGCCTCCAATCTAGCAGTCCCATTTCATCTGAATGTAAGCTAATGTAAATGAGAGTATATGCTTTAAAAAATGGTTCTAGGAGCTCCAAGCACAGATGTTTTAGGATGGATTGTTTTTATCTGTGGCATATTCACACAATGGAATACTATATGCCAATAAAAACAGATGAACTAAAAAATATTTTATTACCTGCAGCAATGTGGATGCATTATAGAGTTGTGCAAAACAAGATAATCCTGATAGAATATACACTGTGTGCTCACATTTATATGAAATTCAAAATCTTGAAAAATAAAACTATGGATTGTTTTATTTATGGATCAACTATGGTGGCTCAGATGGTAAAGAATCCACCTGCAATGCGGGAGACGTGGGTTTGATCCCTGGGTTGGGAAGATCCCCTGGAGAAAGGAATAGCAACCCACTCCAGTATTCTTTCCTGGAGAATCCCCATGGACAGAGCATCCAGGCAGGCCACAATCTATAATGTCACAAAGACTTGGACATGACTGAGTGACTAAGCACAGCAGCACATGAAGAAAAACAAGGAAGAAAGTGTCATAAAAAACAGGAGTTTCTCTGTTAGAGGAAAGGAGGGGACTATGCTTAAGAAGGGACATGGGAAAATTCTAAGGATGCTGGTTATGTTATAATGTCTTGACTTGGATATGAGTTTTATAAGCATTCATTTTATAATCATTCATTAGGCTGTCCATCTATGTCTTATTACTGTTTCTGTACTTTTTAATTTTTATCATGTTATATGATACAAAACTGAAAATAACTCAAAGATACCCAATCACACAGATACCTAACAAAGTGTGTGGCATCTATTAGGTGAAATAAAAGGCGAGTTGTCACCCAACCCCTTCTGTACATCCTAGAGATTAAAGTTTCACTGAGAATGAGACACAAAATATTATATAACATTTTAAAGGTTTTCTTTAACTGAAAACAATACACTCAGGTTACTTTTAATGGAGGAGGAATGAATATTTTGTGTGGGGAGAAGAGTATCATCAGATTTCAACCTTACATAGCAATCCTGAAATTCCATATTCAGACTCTACCACGTAGCCTAAGGGCACCTGGGGATTTGGGGTGGATTAGAAGTGAGGCTTCAGCACCCTGTTTAATGACATAAGGCTGTTCTTCCAGGCTGTGGCGCTCAGAGACCCCTGCTGCTTTTATTTAAAGGAGATTCCAGCGCAGCAGCAGCCGAGGTGGATGATGGATCAAGGCCTAAAATGCAACAATCTGCTAAACATCTCAGGGACAGGGGGAACCCCCAAGGGCTACATCCCAGCCATTGTACCTGGAGTCACTTAATGGCTTCTAGAAGCAGAGCTCAGGAAGAGGCAACAACAGGTGAGATATCAATTTCACTGCCTGCTTGCCACACTCCTAATGGGAGCCTTGGAGAGTTTATGTCAGATGCAAAGTGTGTATTTGTCCCTGATTCAAATGGCAGGTCTAGTCTCCATTTCAGATTCATTCTTAGGCCTTTAGCTGCATTTTATGAAAAGTGGTTGTATTCAGTATGAACCAATTTTCCCCTTGAGTTTTATTATTGAAATCATCCAAATAAATCACCTCTAATCCTCAATCCTACCTGCTTTAAAAGCCGGGGGTAAGCAGTGAAATCCTCTTTAGAAAATACATACATGAAACATTTTTGTGCACTTGAGACAATGACTAGCTATTAAGTTGAATTTTTTCCTGGTGTGTGTGTGTGTGTGTGTGTTTGTGGGGTGTGTGCACACGTGTGTGTGTGTGTGTGGGCATGTGTGCTGGAGACAGAGGCAGTATGAAGTTTTAGTTTCCAGTAAGTTTGTAGTAGTATATCTAATGGCTTGTTTTTGTTGTTGTTGTTGTTTCCTCAATGGCTTGTTTTTATATCTAATAAGGAAAAGTACTATTTAAACAAGAAAAGCATAAGGACAGATGGTGAACACGGACCCTAGGATATTAATCAGTCAACCAGAGGATGACAGCAGCATACCGATTTTCACCAACCCGTTCTAGCGCTTTCAAATTAGTCTTTCTGTTTTCTTTTTGTCCTAGTTGAGGGAGGGAAAGGGAAAGAAAAATGAAAAAGTGGCAGCCTTGCAAGAACCCCTTCCTCAGCACACACTCTTCACACCCGGCTAAAGTGTTAATCCTCCCGCCAAGCTATAAATCTTCACTTCGCTCTTCTACAGACTCTAAGAACAATCTGGTTTACAAACTATGGAAATGATCAGCCAGTCTTAGGTAACAGAACACAGCAAAGGGGACCAAGGGATCCCTGTCTTGTCCTCTTACCTCTGGTCTCCACCATCCCACTCCCCCAACCAAGACCATCTCACTCTATTTTCACAAGTAGTTTTAACCCAAACTTTATTTTGTAGCATAACAATTTTTATCTGCACCCTCAGTTCTGCTATGGCCCTAGGGGTTTATTCCGTAAAGATTAGAACAGTTGTGCTGTTATTAATATTTAACATTTTAACGTGTCAGCCACCCAGGACTTTTTATTTTCCAGCTGCAAGCAAAAGTAAGCCTAAAAGCAAAACTGGGAGAGATTTCAAGGTTTGTGGACATATGGGCAAGGGTTTTCAGAAGCAGTTTTGTGAAGGCTCTGATATCATTCCATATAGGACATGATTGTCGTTGTTCAGTCGCCCAGTCATGTCTGACTTTTTGCAACCCCATGAACTACAGCACACATTTCACTCTAATTTTGGTCCTGGCTAACATGACATTCTTGTCACTAAGCTCCCTACATACACTTACACTAAAGAGGAAGTAATAGAGGTGTCTCTGTCCCTGTTTCTCTCTCCTGAGAGCCCCTAACTTTCCAGGCACAATCCAGATTTATTCTCACAGAGGAAACCAAGCTAACCACTATTCATCTTTCAATACCAGTTCAAATGCCAACTCTCCTTAACACCTGCTCTCTCCTCACTTCATAATTCTGCAGAAGAATTCGCTCTTTTGCCCCTTTCCTGTTTGCTTATTTCTGTTCACTTCAAACTTTAAAATCTTAATTACAGATGTGAGATAACTAGGCAATGTTTAATCTAAGCCCTGGAGCACATGCCCCATGCATCACTAATTGGATGGCATTTGCAACTCCCTGATCATACAATGCCTTGTCTATAATTTGTTGATTCTTTTCTCAGATTAAAGAAGTAGGAATGAAGAATAAGCTGCATCTCTTCCCCAGCTTCCCCTGCAGTAACACTGTAAGCAAACCATGTGAACAGGATAGCATCTAAAGAAAGATCACAGTGAGTTATGACAATGGAAAGGCAATACAGCACTCTAAGTGTAAGCAAAGACTCTAAAGCTGGACTCCCTAGGTTCAAATCCTAGCTCTAACCTTACTGGCTGTGTGATCTTTGGCAAGTTATGCAATCTCTGTGTGTCTGTTTTCCTAGTTATAAAATGGGGACAGACAGTATCTAACACATAGGTCTGTGGTGGGGATTAAATGGATTGCTCTGTGTAAGGCTCTTAGGTGTGGTGGATGCTTCTAACCACAGGTGCTCACTAACATCACATGCAGGCCTTTTATCTTGGTGCTGTCTACTCAAAGGTCAACACTGAGCTCTATCTCAGTGGCAGGTGCCTTTCCAGAGCAGGTTGACCCAGTGCCCATAAAACCTAGTGCCTTTATATAGTAAGATACTCCATTAAAGTGGCAGAGAAGGGAACTGATGTTCAGAAAAACAAAAAGCAACTGAAGGGGAAGGAACCCAGTGATGTCAATAAAGGGGCCAGCATCTTGGCTCCAGTTGAGTCTCTTCAAAAGCAAAGCTTATTGTATAGATAAAGAAAGTGAGGGCCTGACTTGAAGCTCCTATGAAGTACCTTCAAACCCTCAAGTTTGAGTCCTCCAAGGATCAGACAGTAGCAGTCTTTCTGCTTTACACAGACCTGATAATCAATGAGACTTCTGGGAATGCAGCTGATCAATGCACTTCACAACACTATCATTGAACACTTATCTTGAAAATGCTCATGACAATCTATTACACAGTCTAATTGAGAGGAAGGATTAAATGTTTCCTTATCTCTTTACCTAAAAATTGCAAGCAGGGAATGGAAACTCCGTACAAAGAATGCAACTGCAGTCTCCCAAGTCTACTTGTTCTACTTATTCTGTTGCTGCTGCTAAGTCATTTCAGTCCTGTCTGACTGTGCGACCAGATACACTGTAGCCCATCAGTCCCTGGGATTCTCCAGACAAGAACACTGGAGTGGATTGCCATTTCCTTCTCCAATGCATGAAAGTGAAAAGTGAAAGTGAAGTCGCTCAGTCGTGTCCGACTCTTCAAGACCCCATGGACTGCAGCCTACCAGGCTCCTCCGTCCATGGTATTTTCCAGGCAAGAGTACTGGAGTGGGGTGCCACTGCCTTCTCCACTTATTCTGTTGGCTGTGTTAAAATGATCTCCCTCATGATTTGCTTCAATTGAATATGTACATCATTACCTGGAATTAAGTACAAATTCATGTGAGAGTGGTTTTGGGGAAGTCTAGCGTGGGCTTTGCATTCAAACAAACTTGGGTTTGCATCCCAGTTAAGGCACTTCCTAGCTGTGGAGTATGATGACTTCAACCATCAAATGTGATAGTCATAACTGCGTTATTAGGGTTGTCGTAAAAAGCGAATCCTAATTAACTGGTTAACACACTGATTAGCACTCAAGTACCTGAGGAATTGCAGAGCGAAAGGCTCAAACATGTACAGAACATCTAATAAAAGTAGCTATCAATTACCAAGGGTGCACATGTCCCAGGGACTTGACGTACTTTATCAGTAATCCTCATAATCACTTGAACAATGAAGAGTCATAATGCTCCACTGACAGGCAAAAAAAATTAAGGCTCAGGGAGGTGGACTTGGCCAAAGCTGCAGAATTGTTAAGTAGCAGCAAGGCGGCCGGAATGTAGAACTGCCTGTCCACTTACCCTGTATCACAAGGCTCCTTGCTGTGTTGTGGCAGCAGGTACTGTGCAATATCCTTGGGATACCATGGGGGAGAGATTTAGCCCCTACCCTGGAGGCAGCTGCTTCCCAGGGGGCACTAGTGGTAAAGAACCCCCCTGCCAATGCAGGAGATGTGGGTTCGATCCCTGGGTCAGGAAGATCCCCTAGAGGAGGGCATGACAACCCTCTCTAGTATTCTTGCCTGGAGAATCCCGTGGACGGAGGAGCCTGGTGAGCTACAGTCCGTGGGTTTGCATAGAATCAGACATAACAGAAGCGACTGGAGCACGCACATGCCGGAGGTAGCCACCATTCAATGGAGGAGATGGAAGGGAAAAGACAGAAGCAAGAGACTGTATGATGTAAAAGTAAAATGCATGATGAGTCTTATGGTGGGGGTGAGGACAAGGCTGAAGCAGCACCATATTCAGTCTCAGGTTCAGGAAAGGTTTTAGCAGGAGTGAGGGGAGAGTAGCAGAGCTGATTCTTACAGACGGGTGCGAGTTTTCTTGGAAAGGATTCAGGGACGAGCATTCTGGAAAGACAGCAAACCTTGATCTGAGGTACAGAGGTAAAGGATACTTTAGTATAAAGAGTCTAGAACAGTGCTGTCCAATATGGTTGTTGTTTAGTCGCTAAGTTATGTCTGACTCTTTTGTGACCTCAGGGACTCTAGCCTGCCAGGCCTCTCTGTCCATGGGATTTCCCAGGCAAGAATACTGGAGCAGGTTGCCATTTCCTTCTCAAAGGGAATCTTCCTGACCCACGTCTCCTGTGATGGCACATGGACTGGAGACACTAGTACATGGCTATTCACATCTAAATTAACTAAAATTAAATAAAATAAAAATTCTATTCTTCTGTCACATCAACCGTATTTCAAGTACTCAACAGGCCTATGCGGCTAATGGTTACCATACTGGAGAGCACAGATGTAGACTATCTCTATTATCACAAAAAATTCAGGGCAACAGCAAGGGAGGATGAGATTTTTAGATGATAAAATACAAAGCATTATAGCACAAACAGAAGAGGCTGGAGGGGGAAGTACAGAGCTGATCACAAGGAGGCAAAGATGATGGCGAGCTGTTGAGCATTCTAAATAGAAAACTTAGGTAACATGTCTGGGTGTTAGAAAGGTCATTCCAGCTGCAAGGTGCAGACAATAAGGCATAGATACTGTGAGAAGCGCAGTTAAACCTAGGCTTAAACTTGTAGAGATGGAGAGACAGGAACATATGGAGAAATATATGCAGGAGATGAAGCCAGAGAATCAATATTGGGTGTATTGTGAGAGGGGAAGGATAAAGAATTCCCAGGATCATGGGCTGAGAAAACGTATTTGTATAATGTTACTACTACCTGGGGCATGAAACAGAGAAGGGAGATTGGAAAGGGGCTGAGAGAGTTGATTCCTTCCTTTCTGGGCATGTTTACCTCTTGCCTTTGGCACATTCTGATGAAGATGCCCACCAGGCAATCAGATGCAGAAACCCCAGGGCCATTTCATCAAACTACAATTGTTTCCTAATAACTTGTGAGCCATAAACCAGCTCACCTGGAGCAATAAAGCCTTCTGTGCACCAAGCATGTGACTGTGGAGGAAAATAATTAGAAAAAATGGGTAACTAATCCCTCTCTTCAGAGGATTTGTGATTTCCAGGGGAGACAGGCAGTGCTTTCATGAAACAGATGCTATTAGGGAGACAAGAAGTCAGCAAAATGATGGGAGAATGGAGATGAAGATAAGCAAAGGAGAATGTGGGAGGTTTCATGGAGGAGATGCAATTGTCTTAAAGCCTGAAAGGGCATCGTTAGATAAGACCGATGGTGGGGAGGGAATTTATTATGAATGGACCAATTCTCCCTGCTGCACTCCACTTTTTCTTTCCATCATTTTTTTTTTTTAATCAAGACTTTCCTAAAAAGAGTTAAGTGCCCATCACATAACAAGACTGTGAAAAGAGTCAGAACTCCTGCTTCTCCACATCCAGGCACCTCACTCCTCATACTGACATGGGCCTCAGGGCTAGAGAAGACTCTCCCCTCCCACCCAGGGAAGGAGAACGCGGGTGAAAGCCCTCTGTGAGTCAAAAGTGTTTCAGGACCTGGGAAATTACAACAGTTTGATTCAGGTAGAAACTCGTAACGTACTTTGAAGGGAAAGGACTCTCTAATTCGATGAGCGAGAACGCGTTAGAGGTTACACTGCCTCCATTGCTGCCCTCGTCTGATTCGTTCTCCTCTCTTAGTTTCCTGACCAGGGATCGAACCCATGCTCCCTGCATTGGAAATTCAAAGTTTTAACCACTAGATCACCAGGGACATCCTTGGCAATGGTACTTTTAAGTGTTCTACTTAAGATGCAACCAAGTGGTCAGAATCACCAGACTAAATCAAACCTCCTGAGTGATTACATTAGAATACAAACTCTCTCTAACATATATCAGCATTTCTCCAAAAACAGCCCTGACTCAAAGTTTAGGATTACGATAGGAGAAGCAAGCTCATGAAACACGCACACGGGGTCTAGCTGGCCACCACTGACAGGAGTGCTTCCCCGATCCACCGGTGCGAGGTGTATTTTATACATTCTCATTTCCCTGGCAGGTAAGGATTATAAGGATAAAAAAAGAGTACACTGTAAAACATTATTTATTAGTGGACCCCTAGCTCTTCATGTGAATCACGTTTTACAAATTTCATTTTCCACCGAAACAATGGAATGTTACACAGCTAATAATAAGGTACAGGCCTTGATTAAATACCCAATCCATAATTCAATAGAGGTTGTGCTGACATAATTAGCAAAGAGGGACCTAATGAATATCCAAATAAGCCAACACCTGAACTGTACGAGTCAGCATTCACCCCCACAGAGGCATATTATTTGTAAAGTGTGCAAAACATTCTTCTTTCAGTGCTGAACTTCAAGAATTTTAGCATTAGTGAAGTTCCACTAGTGATGTAAAGACATCTGTATTCCAAATGAAGTCTTGCCAGCAGTCTTAGGATGCTTTGCTGGGAAATTACTCTGTTTCAATTACATAAGAAATAATACATGTCCTAAAATTGAATAACAGGCTATTTGTCTATTGAGTGGATCTAGAAAATTCCTAAATTGTTAGTTCAAGGCTGTTTGATTTCCATTTTGTATTGGAATGCCAAATTTTGATAGCTATTGTCATTTCCCCACCCACCCACCCACCCAGAAAGGTACAATCTGAAAAGATCCCAGGATACACGTTTTCCAATTTTTAAGTCAGTAGTACAAAAACTTCCCTGAAAAGAGGGCATGGCAACCCACTCTGGTATTTTTGCCTGGAGAATCCCATAGACAGAGGAGCCTGGCTCCAGACTCTTTGGCTACAGTCCAAAGAGTCGCAAAGAGCTGGGACACAACTGAAGCAACTTAGCATGCACGTGGTATAAAAACTTCATGCTGAATGTTGAATTTAAAAATGTGCACCCACATTAAATGAAGCACATACCTTCTGTGATTCCCCTGACCAACTCTGCTTTGAACTGACACTATAAATATTCAAACTGGTTGCGTTTGTCTTTTTCCTGTGAGCACCAGGAAGCTCAGAATCAAAACTGGAGCTCACACCAAACAACAGGACCTTACTGCATGATTTTTATCCACCATCTCTTGTTTTCATATTAGTTATGTAACTAATACGCCTTATAATGTAGGTATCACTATAAATCTGCTCACATCATCATTGTAGTAAGGTCGAATGTAAAGAAACTCCACAGCATCTTATGATAATGCATCATAGCAAATTGCATGTGATTCTGGAAAGTGCACATACCAAAGGTGTCAATGGACTTGTTGGCTTGTGCAACAGCATACTGAAAACTAGAAACTTCCCAGGAAATCTGGTCATGTGGCCACTGCTCACACAGCACCCCTCCCTCAGGGCTGACAATCCCCCTGAGAATTGCTATCCTGTCCTTTGAGATTGCCAAGTTAAGGCTGGAGAGTGCCCCAGAAATACCCACAAGGAACATCTGAGTCAAGAATAAAAGCATTAATTTCTGAATAAAGTTTGGGGGCTGAGGATAGAAGTTCAAAATTAACTATGGAAAGGAAGAAGTTTCCCTCCATTTTTAACCCTGGCATATCAGTGATCAACTTCTAAAACAACTGACCGAAGTTATCAAAATGATTGTGCTTATCTCTAAAGAAAGAGATGGGTCTCTGATCTTTAAATCCTTAGGTTGAGCAAATTTTCCCATATCATATGTAGAATGTCATCTTCTTTCAGGCAACCAATACAGAAGTGGAAAAGAATACTGGCAGGAAAAGTGATGGAGATACATCTAAGAGCAAACCCCAAGACAGAGAGGAATTAGGAGAGGGAACACAGAGTCCAAAGAACAAGGGCTATGGAATCATGCCAGCTCGGGTGCAGATAGCAGCTCTTCAACGGACCTGACTTCATATCTGTGATTACAGAGACCTAGTGCCTGTCTGCTGAGCTCCATTCTGCCCTCTTCAGCTGCACAAGCCCTGTACCCCCAGGGATGCCCCAGACACAAAAGGGCTATGGAAACAATGAAGCGGTCAAAGGATTCAAAGGACTGTTATTAATAAAAATCCGTAGGGAAAGAATCTTTCCATGGTCATCTCCTGAGACTGAAGATGACTAAGAGGCACATGAAAGGGGCTGGACAAAGCAATTTCTCAAAAACACACTATTCAATTCAACTCAGCCAGTATTAACTGAGCAGCTACTATATTCTGCACACTCAGGATGGAGCCAGGGACACAGCGATATACAACACAGACATCTAAGGGTGACAGATATTTGGATAATTCTAAGTGAACATGCAAAAGCCCATGACAAGGAAGGTCTAGGGTGCTGTGGGAACACAGCAGAGACACATATAAACCAGGCTTGGGAAATCAGGGAAGACTTTGCAAATGTAAGACACATATGTATGTTCTTATCCCCACTGTATGGTAGACAAGAGTAAGGCTAACAAAGAGGTTAAGTAAATTGCCAAAAATTCCTTGCCCAATAAGTGGTTGAGCTAGGATTTCACCCAAAGTCTGTCTGGCTCTTTAGCAGAGTGAAAAGGGAAAGGCCATGCCCTGTGGCCCTGTGCCGTGCCTGAGTACAGTGCAGAGACCTCTCAGGCAAACCATTTCACTGATAATCCACCTCAGAATTAATTTAGAATTCCTATTCAATTTTAAGCACATTGACCATTTACACTCTGAAATGGAGTTTTTCATCATGAGTCACTACCATACAATAATGGTTCAATGTGCGTGATCTATAAGAGAAGGTACGAAGAAAGAAAGAAATTATAAATGGGGCTTTACAGAGAAAAAAGTGTCCCGGACTAGTGAAAAAAATAAGATCAGAATTTGGCTCATAGCTAACTGCACACTGTTCCATAATGACCCAGAGAAGAGGCACTGGGAGCCATCATTTAAATATTCTCACACCTCATTTGTCTGATGTCATCATCAAAGCGGGGTGTGTGTGTGTGTGTGTGTGTGTGACTTACTCAAAGTCTCATTGCTTTTATTCACATCTCCCTTGTTTCTCCTTGCTACTTTCTGGTCTTTGGCTTGACTTCCATCTTGTTTCTCTCATTACCCTAAACAGTTTCATTTACCAGTGATCCCAAGACTCTTGGGGTGCAGTCCTAGATATTTCTCTCTGCCTCACTCACCACATCAATTCATCACCACTATTCCTGTAAGAATAACTAGAGCTCGCCTTTGTTGAGTCTTTACTATGCACCAGATCCTTTGCTAAAATAAATTCATCTTAAAAAGTTTTTCACTTTATCTTCATAGTGATGCCACAGGATTATTCATTTTCTCTCAGTTTAGAAATCAGCGAACAAAGACTCTTTCTTAATTTGCCCAAGGTCTCAAAGTTCAGAGGAGAGGGGAGGGTGAGGGGACAGAAATTCAAGTCCAGGCTTGTTGGACTTCACTTGACCACTCCACTCCATGGCCTTAATCAGGGGATGATTACCACTTATCTGGATGATCCCAGTCACCTCCTAATCATTAGTCTTCTTCCCTCTTCTCCTGCTCCTTGTCACCTACTAAGAATTTTGCTGCTGATGCCACAGCATCAGTATCCTCCAAACGATTCAACCACCAGATACAACAGCTGACATTTGGCAAATCATACAAAGGTAGTCCTGTATCCACATTTATCAGAGAAAAAACAAGAGCATGGTTTCCTTTCAATCAAAATGCTGAAGCCTTGATCTCACAGATCCGTCTTTCCTCTGGGGAACGTAGCAACCTAGTTATCTACTCAAACTACTCTGACCTCCCAAGGCCAAGTCCTGTTAGCCCTTCCTAATCCAAAAATAATTAGTGGATAACAGACCCTGGCTTGCTGAGACAGAGTTATTTGTAAGCAATCTCTTGTCTGGAGCAAATGGTTTTGCAGGAATCACTAACCCTGATAGATTCTCCGGAGCACTTGCCACCTGATTTCCTGAGACCCCTGTCATCTCTGACAGCGAGAGGGCAGGCAGGTCATGATGTCGAGCCTGGAGCTACAAAGATGCCACCACACTGTCAGTGATGAGGAGAATGGGGCCATCCACCCACCATCTGGAGAGGAGCCTGGATGGATGGGCACAGCCATTCCAAGGAGACGCACAGGAGAGCAATTAAGAAGACAAGGAGGCTTGTCTAAAACCGGGATATTTGGCCGGCTCTCAGAAGTGTTCAACATTTGTTGGCAGAAAACAGCAGAGGGAAAAATAAATTAAACAAAACTACCATAATGGCCCATCATGCCCAAGGGACCGTGCAGGATATCCAGGAGTGTAGAGCAGCTCACGCTAGGGCTGAACAGAAACTGGTGTTAGGGAAGGGCCCAGAGCCTGAGGCATCATGTTCAAATCAGTGTTTATTCCCACTCAGAAGCTAGAAACAGGAACAGACTCCCAAAGGGAGGTGACTTGAGAGAAATGGTTCTCAAATATGAGTGAGCATCGTATCACCTGGAGGGCTTGTTAAGGAACGGATCACCAACCTGGTCCCCAGAGTAGGTGCCTAAAATGTGAGTTTCTGCTGAGTATACTGGTGAGGTTAATATGGTCTGGGAGCCACACTTTAAGAACCACTGCTTCCGAGAAGAGAAGGGAAAGCAATGAGGGTTAAGTCAGCTTCAACTATAACCAACATGTTCCAAAGTGCTTTCCACTCCATAAGGATGCTCTCAATTTTTTTAAACACAAAAGCAGACTTTCTAAACCACATTCTGCAGATGAGTACGTTAAGACACAGAGAGGTGAAGTGAGCTGGTCATGGTCACACAGCTAATAAAGGAGCAAATCCAGGATCAGAATCAGGGTCCTCAAGACCTGAAAATAGCCACATTTGTTCTCAAGAAAAAGTTCCAGTTCCTGATGAACTTCGGGAAGACCTCTTAGCTCCTGAGACTACTCTGTCTGTCTTCTGTAAAATGCCTATTTGGAGCTTTCCCCCAGTATACAACAACTCAATCCATTCTGTGAGACTTTTGCCCAAATCCAACAGACCCAAGATGAAATGCACAGGGGAAGACGCATGCACCACCCAGAGACTACCACAAGAGAAGTTCAGAGAAACAGCTGTGCTCCTGCTAAGTCGCTTCAGTCGTGTCCGACTGTGCGATCCCATAGACGGCAGCCCATCAGGCTCCTCTGTCCCTGGGATTCTCCAGGCAAGAACACTGGAGTGGTTTGCCATTTCCTTCTTCAATGCATGCATGTGCAATTCAAAGTTGGATTCTGCTGGGGGTCTGGAAGAGTGGCGTGCTACAGTACCATCTAAGGGGCTCCATGACTTATCGCCTAAGTGCAAAATTGGAGATCCTTCAGAATTACAAGTTGTTTGGTACCAAGGACTGTGCATCTGGTCTAAAGA
Organism: Bison bison bison; assembly: GCF_000754665.1. Classification (NCBI taxonomy): domain Eukaryota; kingdom Metazoa; phylum Chordata; class Mammalia; order Artiodactyla; family Bovidae; genus Bison; species Bison bison. The sequence goes on from NW_011494941.1 coordinate 1,874,919, forward strand.
TGAGACTTAATATCTGGAGGTAGTTACTTATTTGTCAGTTAAGTCCCTTAACTCCACTGAGTTGTAGTTTCTTCACCTGAAAACAGGAGCTGCTAACATGAGTCATACTACTTCGCAGGACACAGGACAGCAGGAGTGAACTAACGCTATGGTGTATATATCTGGTGAATGGTCAGCGGCCATAACAACAAAAATCAATAGGAATCATGAGCGATGAGGAATGTGTGCTCATGAGAAAGGAACTTGAAAATAGGAGCTCTTCAAGGAGAACTTGACTTTGACTTCTTTACTTTGGGATTTTGCATTTTTATCAAAAGCTATTACATTCCTGGCCTGTGTTTCCTTAAGATACGGAGATGCCTCCAACTGCAAGACCTCACAGGATGGTGCAACGTTCTATCTTTTTGTATTCATGGCACACTTTCAGATCTGAGAATTTTTAGGGGATGCTTGAACAATTTAAAGACTCAAAACAACAACGCAGCATTACTTATAGCCCAGTCACTGTCCAGTCTATACTTGGGTCTGGCTGTCCACTTGCCCTTCCTTTACCACTGACTCATGTCTTGAGGGTCACCCTGACTGTGCCCTCTCACATGCTCCTGAGGCAAAGCTCTGAGAACCATGTCCTCCTGCCTCCTTGATAACTTCCCATCATCCTCCCCTGCCTATCTCCTGCTCATAGAAAGTTAAACGGAGCTTTACAATCACCATTCCACTCAAAGTTCTGAACCATGGACACTTCCATAACAGTGATGGGAGATTTCTATCTTGATCATAATGTCGAAGTAAACCTGTGCAAGGTTTAGAGTGTACAGCCAGTCTTAGACCATGCGTGCAGAGTTGAGGGGAAAATCCTGGTGTTCAAGGGGGTAGTGACTCTGTTTGGGTCAGTGAGCTGCAAACTGCCTAATCTGTAACAAGTGGGTGACAAGGCCCACTCCTGCTGATCTCCCAGGGTTGTGGTGAAAATCAAGACAGGATGGATGTGAGATTGAACAGAGGACCATACTGTAACAACAGTGCAGCACTGCAACAGATGAAACCACAGGAACTGCTGTTAGTGTCAGAAGAACAACGCAGCACCGCGGCTGAGTGCAGTACTTAAACTATGGGCCCTGGACCTACATGCATGCGTGCGTGCCAAGTGACATCTGACTCTTTGTGACCCCATGAACTGTAGCCCGCCAGGCTCCTCTCTCTATGGGATTTTCCAGGCAAGAATACTGGAGTGGGTTGCCATTTCCTCCTCCAGGGGATCTTCCCGACCTGAGGATCAGATCCGCGTCTTCTGTGTCTCCTACACTGCAGGTGGATTGAGCCATCGAAAAAGCCCATCAGAAAATTTAGTTCAGTTCAGTCGCTCAGTCATGTCTGACTCTTTGTGACCCCACGGACTACAGCACGTCAGGCCTCCCTGTCCATCACCAACCCCCGGAGCCTACTCAAATTCATGTCCAGTGAGTCAGTGATGCCATCCAACCATCTCATCCTCTGTTGTCCCCTTCTCCTCCCCCTTCGATCTTTCCCAGCATCAGGGTCTTTTCAAATGAGTCAGTTCTTCACATCAGGTGGCCAAAGTACTAGAGCTTCAGCTTCAGCATCAGTCCTACCAATGAATAATCAGGACTGATTTCCTTTAGGATGGACCAGTTGGATCTCCTTGCAGTCCAAGGGACTCTCAAGAGCCTTCTCCAACACCTCTGTTCAAAAGCATCAATTCTTCAATGCTCAACTTTCTTTATAGTCCAACTCTCACATCCATACATGACTACTGGGAAAACCATAGCTTTGACTAGATGGACCTTTGTTGGCAAAGTAATGTCTCTTCTTTTTAATGTGCTGTCTAGGTTGGTCATAACCTTTTTCCAAGGAGTAAGCATCTTTTAATTTCATGGCTGCAGTCACCATCTGCAGTGATTTTGTAGCCCCCCCAAAATAAAATCTGTCACTGTTTCCACTGTTTCCCCATTTGTTTGCCATGAAGTGATGGCACCAGATACCATGATCTTAGTTTTCTGAATGTTGAGTTTTAAGCCAACTTTTTCTCTCTCCTCTTTCACTTTTATCAAGAGGCTCTTTAGTTCCTCTTTACTTTCTGCCATAAGGGTGGTGTCATCTGCATATCTGAGGTTACTGATATTTCTCCAGGCAATCTTGATTCCAGCTTGTGCTTCATCCAGTCCAGCATTTCTCATGATGTACTCTGCACATAAGTTAAATCCCAGCTCTTCCACTAACTATAGGTGTGCCTTTGGCTAAGTGATTTAACCTCTCTTGACCTTGCGTTACTCACCTGTGAAAGAGGGCTGAGTGAAAACAGGCAAAGCCTTGAGAACTGTGCCCTGCACTCAGGAAGGGTGCACTGCTGCACCAGCACCATCCAGATCATCCTTCCTTTGGTTTGGCCACTTGTCCTTCTTATTACAGCACTGCCGTCCCTGCATGCCATGTTCTCCACCTGCAGCTGGCAGGGCGCTTCCGGGTACCTTCCTCTCCTTTCTCCTTGGAGGGGCACAGCAGTGTTGATGATATGTACAGAGGGGGTGCAGTTTAGCCCTCCCTTGATTAAAAAAAATCTTACAATTCCACTATCACGCCTATTCTTTAAAAGCCATTAAGTTGTGCTTTTATCACATTCTGTATTTTTATAAAATGTGGTAAAACACACATAGCATAAAATTTACTATTTTAATCATTTTTAAGTATACTGTTCAGTAGTGTTAAATATATTCACATTGTTGTCCAACCAATCTCCACAATTCTTTTCATCTTTCAAAACTGAGATACTGTACCCATTAAATAATAGCTTTCCATTTATCCCCCCCACTCCAGCCCCTGGCAACTACCAATCTATTTCTGACTCTATGAATTTAACACCTCTAGGTAGCTCATATCGGAGAAGGCAATGGCACCCCACTCCAGTACTCTTGCCTGGAAAATCCCAGGGATGGGGGAGCCTGGTGGGCTTCCTTCTATGGGGTCACACAGAGTCGGACACGACTGAAGTGACTTAGCAGCAGCAGCAGCAGCAGGTAGCTCATATAAGTGAAATGATTCACTATTTGTCCTTTTGTGACCAGACCATTTTAATAACTCTTGGTCTTCGCCCAACACTGATCTAAGCAGAAGTAACAGTTCTATTTAATAAAGATAATTTTTGAGCCTTGAGTTATTGGGCATCTTTCAATGGCATCAACCAAACTGGGGAGACTCCAGAATAGTACAGTTATCACAACACAGACATTCAGATAAATCAGAAACTGAAAATACTCCTAGCTTCCAGGCATATCACATTAAGTGAAGTATCAATAATGTCTGATACAGTCCCTTTTGCTTGTTCAAAACTTAGTCTTTATGTAGTCCGGAAATTCACTTTTATTTGGCATTTGAAAGTAAGAAGCAACCATACATGATGATAACTGATATTAGTAACAAGAGAAGCTAACACTAATCGAGGATTTACCATATGCCAAGCACTTCCTAAACTCTTGATCACGTGATCCACTTAATACACCTATTACTGCTAACATTACCCCCCATTTTAGAGATAAAGATATGGAAGTACCAAAGTTCACTAACTGGATCAAAACCCCATGGCAAGAAGCAAGGTTTTAACTATAAATGACAACAAGTGCTGTTTCTCAGTACTTGCTATCATTAGAACTCTTCTTAGCACTTTCTACATTTTCTTTTCAAACACTGATGTTAAAACCACAACATGAACTAGTTACTTAACTTACAAACGGGGACACTGGAGCTTTCACGTGTCAGGTGATTTGTTCAAGATCTCACACTGCTAATTAGCAGTAGAGCCTGATTTTAAAACCAGATTCAGCTCCCTCCATATCCAGAGAGTACTCATTAGAGAGCATGGTTTCACATCTCCTTTGAGTAACATCATCTCCTTAAGACCACAAACTCCATCACTCAGCTATGAGAGATGGGCACACAGACACCAGAAGGCTGAAGGGGACAAACACCTATTTAGCTTCACTTGTCAGTTATTATATTTTTTAGAGTCAGTTATTTTTTTTTTTTTTAATACCCAGGGAATGTAATGTTAGAAGAAGTGCTTTGGAAAGCAATCCAGTGGATTAGACTATGGTTCGAAGGTGATGATTTAGCAAACTGCAGAGGTGTTAGTAAAAATGAAAGAGAAGATCTCTTTGCATATTATCTCCCCAAAGAGTATTGCTAAAGAAACATTCTTTGCACATAAAACGATGAGGTTACAGTATACATAATAAACGTCAATTACAATCAATGAAAACTTGCTTTTCTTATAAATTCTGTCTGCCGAACTTATACCAATAGGGTTCAAAGACATTAAAACATGAGCTGGGAGAAATGAGAAGGGATCTCAATAACTTCTAGCATCTTTAGGTTCATTACCTCAGCCTTCCCTCCTTTGCATCTGTTCTACTAAACACTGAACTTTTACTAACACCCACCACATACAGAGTAAGAGATGGCAGGGGGTGGGGAGGGACAAGGGAGGTGCTGAAGGCATGATGCTATCCACAAGAAATTCACAGTCTAGAAGGGAAGACAGACATAGTCCTAAAGCAAAATATAATATAACCTCTCATAACTTCTGTACCACATTCAGAGTAAAATCCAAACTCCTGAGCATAGTCCCAAAGCCCTAAGTTTAGAGACTCATTTCCCACTACTCCCCCTTCATGCCAGGAATATAAGCCTTCCTCAGTCCGTCAGTGCCCCAAACGCTTTCTCCTTTGCGTTTTCTTTTTCCTTTCCTGGAAATGCCCCCTTCATCCATATCCTTGCCCAACACACACACAGCCACCAAATTCTTTCTCCTCTGCCGTCTCTGTTTCCTTTCCCGGAAATTACCTCTCCATCCACATCCTGGCCCAACACACACACACACACACACACACCCTGGCCCAACACACACACACACACACACACACACACACACACACACACACACGCTAGTGGCATGTTAGCTGGAATCTAAAGGAGGAGATGGGGTATTTCAAATGGGACAGAGAGGAAAGGAGAGGTGCTGACCCCTGAGAAAGCAGGCAGACTCAGTGAATGGAAGGATGAAAGTGAAAGTGGAAGTCGCTCAGTCGTGTCCGATTCTTTATGACCCCATGGACTACACAGTCCAGGGAGTTCTGCAGGCCATAACACTGGAGTGGGTAGCCTTTTCCTTCTCCAGGGATCGAACCCAGGTCTCCCACATTGCAGACAGATTCTTTACCAGCTGAGACACAAGGGAAGCCCAAGAATACTGGAGTGGGTAGCCTATTCCTTCTCCAGCAGATCTTCCTGACCCAGGAATTGAACCGGGGTCTCCTGCATTGCAGGCATATTCTTTACCAACTGAGCTCTCAGGGAAGCCCTACAATGGAAGGATGGGTGGAGTGCAAATAAGACAAGAACGAATCCAGTTCCCAAAGGTCTGCCTGTCAAGGTCAGTACCCTGCAGTGAGCTGTGTGCACTATGCAGGGCCCCAGAAGGGAATGAAGGAAGGTAGTGGTGTTAGAAACATTTGTTTTAAAGAAAAAGCCTGTGGCAGCTGTATGGAAGAGACTAAGCTTGACCAGATGATGAAACGGGCTGGGGAAGGGAAACACTTTCTAAGGTTACAATTAGTGAGGGTGGTGTGTGAACCAAAAACCACCACTGTACCTGAGTCCCAACCCACCTATCATAGGAACCCTCTAGGTAGCTTCCTTGCTACCTTGCCAAGAAGCTGTTAAGAAATTCCCTCTGAAATGGAATCAAAAGAACTGGGCTCAAAAAGAATGTATATAGATATATAACTAAATCTCTTTGTTGTATAACAGAAAGTAACATGACATTATAAATCAACTATATTTCAATAATTTTTTTAAATGAACAGTGCTCCTCAAGCTTTGAATAACTTCTTTTGCAAAGTAAAAATTCTAACTACCGGAGCTTTTGAAAAGGGGATGAACTAGTGGCTATCTTTTAAGATACCCACATAAAGGATACTTCGGCTAGGAACAGGGCATCATTAAGTGCCTAGTGCAGCTCACAGAGGCCTCACAAGGGCTGTTCCAGAGACATGTGCCCAACATCTGGGCACTCTGTCACCTTCACTTAACAACTTGAAGGGAAGTGACAGCTGGCTTGTCTCCTAATGGCCTCGTGGCCATCATTATGTGAAACCGTGTCACACTGGGGGGGAGATGTGACCACTGCCATGACAGCTGTGAGTAAGCAAGTGGTGGTGGTGGTGGTGGTTTTGTCGGTAAGTCGTGTCTGACTATTGTAACCCCACGGACTGTAGCCTCCTAGGTTCCTCTGTCCATGGGATTCTCCAGGCAAGAATACTGGAGTGAGTTGCCATTTCATTCTCCAGAGGATCTTCCTGACCCAGGGATTGAACCCAGGTCTCCTGCATTTCAGGCAGATTCTTTACTGACTGAGCTATGAGGGAAGCTCCCAAGTAAGCAAGAGGATGGATCATTTCTTCCACATCTTCTTGGTGAAAGAACAACTCTGATTATAGTAATATCATGGAAGTCATTGGTACGACAACTGTGGATGCCTAGGGAATAAGATCATTGTTACCAAAGACGGGTCATGTGAAAAGAAGATATGATGGGATCTGGAGTCAGAAGTCCTCGGCCCAATGGCTACTCCATGACAAGCTTTGTGACTGTGAGTCAAGAGACCCTCATGTCTGAGCCCATGCTTCATTGTCTATTAAATGAGAAGAATGACCAGTCCATTGCAGGATGGTCTAGCCTAGTGCCAAGAAGAGGTAACACACGACAGCATACTGAGGGGTCCAAATTAGTCCAAAATGCAATCCATAGTCTCACAAGCCTTCTCAAGGGGAGTCCACTCTGTTGGGGGTGGGGGAGGGTCTGGCCAGGTTGAGCATCCAGGCTCCGTTCAGTTCGGTTCAATTGCTCAGTCATGTCCAATTCTTTGTGACCCCATGAACCACAGCACGCCAGGCCTCCCTGTCCATCACCAACTCCCAGAGTTTACCCAAACTCATGTCCGTTGAGTTGGTGATGCCATCCAACCATCTCATCCTCTGTTGTCCCCTTCTTCTCCTGCCTTCAATCTTTCCCAACATCAGGGTCTTTTCAAATGAGTCAGCTCTTCGCCATCAGGTGGCCAAAATATTGGAGTTTCAGCTTCAACATCAGTCCTTCCAATGAACACCCAGGACTGATTTCCTTTAGGATGGACTGGTTGGATCTC
>NW_011494941.1:1882237-1891009 GCF_000754665.1 Bison bison bison
CTTCCAAGGAGTAAGCGTCTTTTAATATCATGGCTGCAATCACCATCTGCAGTGATTTTGGAGCCCAGAAAACTAACATCAGCCACTGTTTCCACTGTTTCCCCATCTATTTGCCATGAAGTGATGGGACCAGATGACATGATCTTACTTTTCTGAATGTTGAGCTTTAAGCCAACTTTTTCACTCTCCTCTTTCACTTTCATCAAGAGGCTCTTCAGTTCTACTTTGCTTTCTGCCATAAGGGTCAGATCAGATCAGATCAGTCGCTCAGTCGTGTCCGACTCTTTGCAACCCCATGAATCGCAGCACACTAGGCCTCCCTGTCCATCACCAACTCCCAGAGTTCACTCAGACTCACGTCCATCGAGTCAGTGATGCCATCCAGCCATCTCATCCTCTGTTGTCCCCTTCTCCTCCTGCCCCCAATCCCTCCCAGCATCAGAGTCTTTTCCAATGAGTCAACTCTTCGCATGAGGTGGCCAAAGTACTGGAGTTTCAGCTTTAGCATCATTCCTTCCAAAGAAATCCCAGGGCTTATCTCCTTCAGAATGGACTGGTTGGATCTCCTTGCAGTCCAAGGGACTCTCAAGAGTCTTCTCCAACACCACAGTTCAAAAGCATCAATTCTTCGGTGCTCAGCCTTCTTCACAGTCCAATCTCGCATCCATACATGACCACAGGAAAAACCATAGCCTTGACTAGACGAACCTTTGTTGGTAAAGTAATGTCTCTGCTTTTGAATATGCTATCTAGGTTGGTCATAACTTTCCTTCCAAGGAGTAAGTGTCTTGTCATTTCACAGCTGCAATCACCATCTGCAGTGATTTTGGAGCCCAGAAAAATAAAGTCTGACACTGTTTCCACTGTTTCCCCATCTATTCCCCATGAAGTGGTGGGACCAGATGCCATGATCTTTGTTTTCTGAATGTTGAGCTTTAAGCCAACTTTTTCACTCTCCACTTTCACTTTCATCAAGAGGCTTTTGAGTTCCTCTTCACTTTCTGCCATAAGGGTGGTGTCATCTGCATATCTGAGGTTATTGATATTTCTCCCGGCAATCTTGATTCTAGTTTGTGTTTCTTCCAGTCCAGCGTTTCTCATGATGTATGATGTACTCTGCATATAAGTTAAATAAACAGGGTAACAATATACAGCCTTGATGAACTCCTTTTCCTATTTGGAACCAGTCTGTTGTTCCATGTCCAGTTCTAACTGTTGCTTCCTGCCTGCATACAAATTTCTCAAGAGGCAGATCAGGTGGTCTGGTATTCCCATCTCTTTCAGAATTTTCCACAGTTTATTGTGATCCACACAGTCAAAGGCTTTGGCATAGTCAATAAAGCAGAAATAGATGTTTTTCTGGAACTCTCTTGCTTTTTCTATGATCCAGAGGATGTTGGCAATTTGCTCTCTGGTTCCTCTGCCTTTTCTAAAACCAGCTTGAACATCAGGAAGTTCACGGCTCACATATTGCTGAAGCCTAGCTTGGAGAATTTTGAGCATTACTTTACTCACTTGAGTAAAAAAGGTACAGGAGATTCAGGGAAAGAGAACAAAATAAAGAGTTCCCAAGACAGGTGAAAGAGAGCTGAGGCCGACCCAATGTGATTTGCCACCTAGTGGAATAATTAATTGGTTACTTACCTGTTTGAACAAATATGTATTATGTATTTACTGTGTGCCATATACTGAAATAAACTCTGATTTCACAGAAGAATCCAGACTAAGCCTTCTATTAAAAATTTCACAGTAGTTAGTACCCCCAGGCAAGCACCAGATAGTAGGAGAGGAAAGGGGATTGGCCCTAAAAGCTTGGGAAGGGGAACTCAAGGATGGCTTCCTGGAGGAGGTGATGTCTGTGCTGAGTTTAATAATCTGAGCAGGAGGTGAGCAGGGCTGGAAGCTGGAGGAAAGGAAGCAAGAGCACAGATATGGTAGAGGGGTGCCCTGAGGTCAGGAGGGTGCCAAGAGCAGGGCATGGCAGCAACAAGGCAGGAGTCAGAACCTGCAGCATCCATCTGCAAAGCGAACACGGGAATCTCCCTGTAGCATATGAGCAGGCAATGAGAGGGCTTAAGGCAGCGGAACAATAAGATTGCTTCAGTTCACCAAGAAGGGGAATAATGAATGCGGACCCGAATGAGGAGCCCTGGGGCTGTGTCCTGCTCTCCTGTCAATCCCCATGTTGATCACCTACCTGATCTCCAAATCAGTCAAAGTCTCAAAATTTGGAAAACATGGGACACGAACTAAAACAGCAGTCCCAGAAGTATGGGTATAACAGACCATCACTTTATTTCCTGAGCCAAAACCCTCGTTCTGGTCCTACCTCTGCCACCGGCAAAGCTGTGTGGCCAAGGACAGGTCCCCAAGATCCTGAACTGTGAGCACTCCTGAAGCCTATGGGCTTGGGACCAAGAGATCTTGGTCTGTAAGATATCAGCCCTGTCAGTGCTGTAGTCCTCATAGGACTATGTGAAGCAAACCAATATTTCATTTAATCAAGTCCCTCTATTTCAGATGAGATCATTAGAGCAACTTTTGGCAAAACTGAATACTGCCCCCTACTGGATACAAAATTGTTGGCGACCATGGAGCAGCTTCCCTGGTGGCTCAGAGGTTAAAGCGTCTGCCTGCAATGAAGGAGACCTGGGTTCGATCCCTGAGTCGGCAAGATCCCCTGGAGAAGGAAATGGCAACCCACACCAGTATTCTTGCCTGGAGAATTCCATGGACGGAGGAGCCTGGTGGGCTACAGTCCATGGGGTCGCCACGAGTCGGACATGACTGAGTGACTTCACTTATGGAGCAGCCACAAACTTCCCTGGTAGCTCAGCTGGTAAAGAATCTGCCTGCAATGCAGGAGACGCTGGTTCAATTCCTGGGTAGGGAAGTTCCCCTGTGGAAGGGACAGGGTACCCTCTCCAGTATTCTTGGCCTTCCCTGGTGGCTCAGATGGTAAAGAATCCAACTACAATGTGGGATACCTGGTTCGATCCCTGGGTTGGGAAGATCCATGGAGGAATGCATGGTAACTCACTCCAGTATTCTTGCACAGAGAATTCCATGGACAGAGGAGCTTGGTGGGCTAGAGTCCACGGGGTTGCAAAGAGTCGGACATGACTGAGCAACTAAGCACACGCACATGAAGCAGCCACCTACCAAGTGCAGGAGACATAGGAGACGTGAGTTTGATCCCTGGGTCAGGGAAGATCCCCTGGAGAAGGAAATGGCAACCCATTCCAGTGTTCTTGCATGGAAAATCCCATGGACAGAGAAGGTAAGCAGGCTACAGTCCACAGGGTCACAAAGAATAGGACACGACTGAAGGACTTAGCACGCACACACACCTGTCCTCCTTTCACCTCGACTATCTTTAGCTGCTGCACAGCTGTGGTTCAGCAACACTCTAGCCTGAAGTCAGCCGGTTTGCCTCAAATAATGTGTTTAAGTTGCTAGAAAGGATGCATCCAGCTTATATTTACTGAACACGTACTATGCACCAGGTATGTTCTAGGCATAGTGGGTAAACATCTCCTAGGTCTCAGCCTTCATGTAACATGCAGTTCAGTCTGTGACACGAAGGGGAGGCATTAAGCCAGGATTAACCTGACGATGAAATAAAAATCTAATCTTGGTATAATATGTGTGATCTACAGGCAGTTCAGTCTGAGTGCAAATTCCAGTCTGCTGTTTGCCATGGTACACTCTAGGACAAGTGTGTATCCTTGTCCTTGTATCCTTTATCCTTCTGGGCCTCAGTTTCTGCACAGAGATGTGACAAGGACTCAATGAGTTAATATACATAAAGCCCTTAAGACAGCACCTAGAACTTAATAAGAACTAAAATAAATACTAGTGAAAATTTTAATAATTACATTTGACCAACCCCACAAGTTATTTCACTTGTAATTTTGTAAGTTAATGGTTGAAGGTGATGATCAATAAACAGGCAAGGTTACAGAATAAAAAACAACTCATGTTTATACTTGACTTTCCAATTTACAAAACATCTTCATACATATTTGCACTTGATAATCAAAACAAATCTACCTGCAGTAGGTAGGCAAGGCAAGACATTTTTCTTAACATCTTAATTCTTCATAGGGTCCTCAGCACTTAAGCCCAGGGTGAGAGACATACGAGGTGTGCAAAAGATGTGTCTTGAATGAACAAATGAAGATGAGAGGATTGAGGCATCATTTTCTGTGAGATTGCCACTATGCTTGATGCATTACATACATTAAATTCAGAGAGCTTAGTGATTCTCTCAAGGCCATACAGCCAAGCAACACTAGGGGCTAAGTCCGACATCAGAAGCCACTGCTACTTCTGCAAAACCATCAGAAAAAAAGTGCAAAGACAACTCCCCTGGTGGTCTAGTGGTTAGGAGTCTGCCTGCCAGTACAGGGGACATGTTCTGGGAAGATTCCACACACTGCGGGGCAACTAAGCTCACGTGCCCATAAGCTGCGACGACTGAGCCCACACACCAGAACTACTGAAGCCTGCACCTTCCAGGGCCCAGGCTCCACGACGAGAGTCGCCCCTGCTCGCCGCAACTAGAGAAAGCCCATGCACAGCACAAAGACACAGAGTAGCCAAACATAAATAAAATTTAAAATAAAAAGTGCAAAGAAACTCCCTTGACATCGAGTTTCTGTACCTTTGTCAATAAAACCGCTTATTGCGTGACACACAGTAGGCACTCATGGTGGGTATGAATAGCATTCATTCATTCATTGTTAGTCAAAAATCATTCACTCTGTGTCTACCCTACTCCCCTGGAACTTAGCTGTGTGTCTACAGCCTTGGCCAAAAGACGGTATCCATCAACTTCCAAATCTTTCCCACGAACCAGTCCTGTAAGACCCAGTACACATGATGCTACCACCTTGCACAATTTTCTGGATTCCACCAGCAGGACTATCCCAGATCAGGACCCTTTTAAGCACTTCTTCCACATGTTGGTTGTCACCTTCAACAACTCACATGACCCAGGTCCTGCTTTTGTCTCCAGACTTGCTCATCAAAGGCACTCAGCTCAGTCTCCCTGGAAGGCCTTCTCACAAACTCTTCCCTCCCTCAGAACTCTCCACTCCCCACCTATGCCCATTCTTAACCAGCAAATTCCCAGTCACTCTTCAGGTCTCAGCTTAAATGTCACATCCTGAGAAGAGTCCACTTTCCTGGGCTTCACTGTCCATGTCAGCCCTCTCATCTGTACTCTGAAAGTACACTCTGGGTTTCTAAATTCATGCAGAAAGGTATGTTAGGACAGTTAGTTGCAGGACCTGAGAATTCAGCAGGAACACAACAAACAAACTCACTGCTCTCATCAAAATTTCCTTTCTAGGCAGAGGTAGCATTTTCTCCCAGAGCCCTTACCACAATTGTAAAGAATTCCTTGAATGATCAATAGCTGGCTGTAATTTATACTCATGTGGAAGATGGATAAGAATAGGGGTTTGGCTTTGTGTTCACCAATAAATCCACAGAACCTAGTATAGAGCCTGAAACCTGGCAGGTACTTAATAGATGAGGTCTATGAAGTTCCAATGAAAGATGACTGCATGCATAAATGAGTGAGTGAGCAGTTCAAATTCCAAAAACACCTTATATAGATTGTTTTTTAAAATAGGTCAAGGAAAAGAACTTCCCATGTGGTAAAGGATCTCCCTGCCAATGCAGGAGACACAAGACACATAGGTTCAATCCCTGGGTCAGGAAGAACCCCTGGAGAAGGAAATGGCAACCCACTCCAGTATTCTTGACTGGAAACTTCCATGGACAGAGGAGCCTGGCGGGCTATAGTCTCTGGGGTTGTAGAGAGTCAGACACAGACACAACTGACATGTGCGCACACACACAAGGAAAAAGAAGGCATTCAAGTTGCTACTGTCACAAATTCAAGTAATCCGCCATCTTTAAGGATTCCCTTCAATCTCTGAGTGTGGTATACATATTTCTGCCAAGCAGAGGTATTTGAGAACAAGCTGCAAGGTGGTAATTATCTCGCCCAATATTCCTATAAATAGATTTAGGCAGCCCTCCACCCCATTCTTGTTTCATTGCTGGGTTTCTGGGCTGGATTTGAAAAGCAGATTTATTTTTTTAAGCCCTGGCAATTTGGAGGCTATAGTTGGCTTATAGAGACTGTGTTTGCAGGTGCAAAAAAAAAAACATTTTGCATACACAAAGAAATACAAGGGGGTCAAGCTGAATCCTTTGAAAATGTGGCCTTACATCTTTTTATTTTCCTGAATTTTTGATGAGGACAGATTTTTGCTGGTGTGCTGCTCATTTTAATAGCATTTTGGAATTTGGCAGTTCCATGTGGGAGCGTATTGAGATGCAAAGAGAGGCCAGGTCTCTAACTAGGATCCCTTTACCTGCATTCACTCAGGAAGAAGAGCAAATGGAATGTGGAATTAATCACTGAATTAACAGTTGAATCAAGATTAGAAACTGGAAGATGATGGAGAGGATTCATTCTCTGACATATTAATTCTGAACAGCAGGTGTCAAAAAAGCATATAGTGGCTATTCCCTCCATTTGGATAAGCACTTTACAGTTTAGAAGAGCATTTAAAAAAAAATACACATCTATTCATTATTTCATTTGATTCTCATTGAAAACCTATGGTTAAGTTATCACACAGGCACCAATTATCTTTTTTCTGTACAAATCAGATCATGTAGCTCCCCACTTCAGTAAATTCAGAGGAACCCTACTGCTTTCAAGTTGAAGTCCAAAGTCAAGGCTTGCTGTAACTGGATTTAACGCACATTCCCAGGTGTGTCTTCCATTATTCATTCCTCAGTGATGAGCATGCAGGCACAGGCCTTGTTTCCCAAGATCTTTCAGTACAAGCAGGGAAGACAGACAGACAATCAATTTGAGCAAACGCATGTTAAGAAGTCCCACCACAGGGACTTCTGGAGGAAAGGGGATTTAAGTTGACATGTGTTAAGTGGGGACCTGTGTTACGTGGATGAAATGTTTGGGGTAGTCATGCAGAGATGGTTTCAGGCAGAGGAAACTGGCTACAAAGCAGGATGAGAAAGAACGTCACCTGCCCCCAACTCCAAACACAACCCCACAAATTAAATGTCAGCCACTGGTCACACATCCAAGTTTCAAACAATCTGACAGAAAGATCCTGCGTTCTCTCTCCACTAGATAAACTCTTCCTAATCCTTCAAGTCCCCTCTTGTCATCTCCCCATCCGTTTTCTTGACTTCTCCATTAACCTTTGCTTATGCATGCATCCCTTTCTGCTAGACTACAAGCTCCCTGAGGGAAAGGAAAATAAAGAGTGGGACTTGACACACAAGTGTGTGGATGAGCTGAGGAGGATCCTCTGTCTGGGACAGTGAGAAAGGGGACTTTGGTGGGATAGGAATCAGTCACCCCTGAGACCGGCTGTCACCATGCAGTTGCAATGGCAGTTAGAAAACCAACTGAGCCAGCCTTTAAACTAAACTGACCAAGAACAAATTGGCCAGTGGGGATCCTTACACAACCCCACCCCATGACAGCTGAGAAAAGCCTCCTGAGGGACTGTTAATGGTAAAGCTTACTGCATTCTGTGGCCTTTGCATCAGATACATTGTCTCCATTCCAGCCCAAGCCCACATCCTAGGTTTTTCATCTTCTAAGACTCCCAAGGCCTCTTTCCGTGAAGAACATAACACAGCCTAGTCTAGTTCTAGAAAACTGGCGAGGACAAGGAGACACGCTTTGTGGGCTTGGCTCTAACTCCTCTTAGAGCAGTGCTTAAAAAACAATAAGAGCAGATTTCTTCCAAATTAAATAGTATTTAGAAACCCCCAAATCTAAAAAAATAATAAGACAGTTCTTTTGAAATGGACGTAGGGGGCAATGGGTAGCATTTATTCAGACTCACCCTTGCTTCCACTCCTGATGTACCTCCACAGATCTAAGGATCCACAGAACAAGAAATGGAAATAGCAGTCTAGAAAAATGCTAAATGTCACTCCAACTGGGTCTGGGAGGTTAGCAATTAGTCCATGCCTGAAACATCAAGGAACGTGGTCTCTGATGGGGTCAGCAGAGTTTGTTCCAGACCTGGGCACTTTGATGACATGATCTCAGAAAAATCATTTTAGGCTCCTTCTAGGCACAGCAGGGATGGGGACCCTAACAAAGGCTCTGCTGGGACTGTCAGGAGGGTTAGAGAAGTGTATGTAAAATATTCCATTGAGTAGGGAAGCAGCAAATATAAGTTGAATTAGCATGTGTAACTAAGGCTGATGTGCTGTTTATTATTGCCATTGACTTTTATCAAACTTGTCTTTTATTCATTGTGATCAGATATATGTCTAGGAGGCTCTGAAAAATGGCAACTGATCTTCAACTGCCCTCCCCCATAAAAATACAAATGCAACAGTAATTTCGGAGAAGGCAATGGCACCCCACTCCAGTACCCTTGCCTGGAAAATCCCGTGGACGGAGGAGCCTGGTGGGCTGCAGTCTATGGGGTTGCTAAGAGTCGGACATGACTGAGCGACTTCACTTTCCCTTTTCACTTTCATGCATTGGAGAAGGAAATGGCAACCCACTCCAGTGTTCTTGCCTGGAGAATCCCAGGGATGGGAGAGCCTGGTGGGCTGCCGTCTATGGGGTCGCACAGAGTCGGACACAACTGAAGCGACTTAGCAGCAGCAGCACTACTTTTAAGGAGATTTCAATACAGAGATAAAAAGATGGTTGCAGCGATCTCCCAGAGGGGTCTGTCACCTTTGGAA
>NW_011494941.1:1891109-1925480 GCF_000754665.1 Bison bison bison
TTGGAAAACAAAGCTGCTCTGTGGGAAATTCAAGACCATCCACTGAAGGGTGTTAATGGGATTCCAGAAAAAAATGGGCTCTTCTGAAGGCACTGGGTCCCTTCCTGTATTCTCTCACTATTAAAGAGTTCCTTGGTTATCTTAAAGCATGAGGGGAAAGTCCCTCTTCACCCAAAACAAAAGAGAGTTTGTGAGACCATCTAATAAGAGGCAGGGCACCTCATAAGTCCTGAAAACCAAAACCTCTCACGAAACTGGGCTTCCCGGCAGTTCTGCCTCCACCACAGTGTGCTGGTCCAGCTCATGTCACCCATTATTCTTCCTAACACATATTTATTATTCACCTTCCCGGTGCTAGGCAGTAAACAAAAAAGGTAGGTCTAGCCCTTTCTGAACTTAATCCAGAGGCAGGTAGGGGGCTCGGGGGGAGGGGACATATGTATAATTATAGCTGACTCATGTTGTACAGTAAAAACCAACACAACATTGTAAAGCAATTATACTCTAATTAAAATTTAAAAAATAAGAGGCAATAGGGGATCAGGTGTCAAAGTTCCCCCCACTAGAGCCCCCAAAGTCAGAGACTTTACTTACCTAGAAAGAGAACTGAGTAACTGACCGCCTACTATGCATCAGAGACCAGGATGTGTCAATACGTCATCTCATCCAGTTTTCTAATAACCAAAGCGAAAGTGCATTAGTTGTCCAGTCGTGTCTGACTCTTTGTGACCCATGGACTAGGCCCACCAGGCTCCTCTGTCCATGGGATTCTCCAGGCAAGAATACTGGAGTGGGTGACCATTCCCTTCTGCAGGGGATCTTCCTGACCCAGGGATCAAATCTGGGTCTTCTGCATTGCAGGCAGATTCTTCACCATCTGAACCACCTTCAACACCTCATCTCATCCAGATTTTCTAATAATCAAAAGTGAACCTCAAAAAAGGCAAACTTCCTTGCTCAGGCCAGGCACTTAACTAAGCAGCCACCTGAGACTGTTTAGTCTCAAAGGCAATGCTATTTCAACTTGGATCTCCAGCACACAAGCTTAACAAACCTCATTCGTTAAAATGTACAACATCTCCAAGTACATTCACACAGTGCGACCAAATGAGGGCCGCAAAGAAAAATTAGCGCATCTGCATTTAGAAACCACACGCCTTTATTGGCTCTTCTCTTTGTCACTCTCTTTTTTAATGCTCTCTCTAGTATCAATTCACTTTATCCTTTTCAATGCGCATTTATCCAATTTAAAGTCGATGAAAAATAATGCACATTTTCAACAAATTTACATTAAGCACTGCAAAAGTGCTTATGTGCTATTTAGGGTTGATGGTGCTGGAGCACGGAACACATTTAAATATGCCTTTAATTGAAGTCCAAAGGGGTTAGCAGGAAGCTGGTTTTGTTCTGTAATTTAGGTAAGAGGGAGCTTGTTAGAAAGGCTTTGGGGAAGAGGTGGGGATAGGAGGAAGGCAGGGAGGCAGGGAGAGAGAGGAGGGAGAAGGGAAGGAAGGAAGGAATGCTCAGCAAATAGAACTAAAGACATCAGGGTGGACCAGATGATCTCTTTCATCATCACCCTCCTCCCCACCTTGAAGGAATGGGGACTCCATCTACCAGACAGAGCTCCACTGGGCAGTCCAAGGTCCAGGCTCTAGTTACCCAAATGCCTAACTCTGACTGCCTTCTTGGTAAGATGTGTCCCCAGTGGCTCAGCTAATAAAGAACCCGCCTGCCAATGTGGAAGACACAAGAGATGCTGGTTCGATCCCTGGGTCAGGAAGATCCTCTGGAGAAGGAAATGGCAACCCACCCCAGTATTCTTGCCTGGCAAATTCCATGGGCAAGAGGAGCCTGGCAGGCTACAGTCCAGGGGGTCGCAAAGAGTCAGACATGACTATGCACACATGCATGGTGGTAATGTGGGAACAGTCTAAGTTTCTACAAAAACCACCAAGCCTTCAGCACCACTCAGGTTATTTTCACCTTTCCTTTGTATTTCAGTGAACATTTGAGGACCCAGGTCTCTCTCCTCCACGTGCTTTCTCTCACTAGACGAGACAAAGGAGCACCATCATGTGCCAGGCTGTGGCTGGTGGCTCTTTCTTTTCCTCAAAGGACTGTACTGCCGCTCAGATCTGGCTCTCACAGTTTCTCTCGCCTCTAAAGACACATGTAAAAGTCCACGATCCTTTTGGTTCTGCTGCAGGCCTGTGTCTACAGATCAGAGCTGAGTCCCAAGCATGGGGCTCCATCAAGAGGCAGTATGGAGACAAGGGAAACATGAAGGAGCTTTGAGGTCAGGAAGACCTGGGCTTAATTATACGCTCCTTCAGCCCTTCTGAAGTTCATGTGTCAGATAGGGCATCACAACAAGCATATGTCATGATGTGTGTACAATGTCTGACTTGTGTAGAACACTCCAAATAAAGTCAGACTTATTTTTATTGTTAACAAATACCATTTGCTCCCGGTATCATGGGAATGTAGATGATGACACTTTCTTCAGTTCATGATTTTCCCCAAAAGAAGAGCAAAAAAAAAAAAAAAAAGTGTGTGTACTTTTACAGAAATAATTTAATGAATTAAATTTCTAACCTCTCTATTTTCAAAAGGAGCTTAAGCTGCCTTTGTGAAAGTGTGAAAGTTACTCAGTTGAGTCTGACTGTTTGCGACCCCACGGACTATACAGTTCATGGAATTCTCCAGGCCAAAATACTTGAATATACTGGAGCCCTTCCCTTCTCCAGGAGATCTTCCCAACCCAGGAATCAAACTGGAGTCTCCTGCATTGCAGGCGGATTCTTTACCAACTGAGCTATCCGAGAAGCTTTGCTAGATATTTATTTCCTCCAGCTATGCTGCAAGTCTTGGGATGGACTAGGTATTTATATCTTAAAGGGCTTAGTTCTTAAAAGTTTAATAAAGCCACAGTTCAAGACAAATTGATGGCTGATTTGTCAGGTCATGTGCAAAGTGTTCACAAAGGTCAAAGACCTTGAAATACCATATGACCTGGGACACCAAGCTGGGAAAATACTTCCTTGTCTTACTTTGAGATGCCCTAAAGCAGGCCCTGAAATAACGATTCCAGTGCAGGTAACTGACTCAGGAGAGGAAAGAAAAACTGGCAGGGGAAGGAAAGGTGATTCAGCGAAGGAAGACAGCCAGTAGAAAGTCCATTATTAAACTAGAAGCCAGAAAAGTCTAGAAAACAGAGTAAAACACACAACCTCATCTGTTTCACCCAAAGGGTGAAGAAGCTGGGGTATTTATATAATAATGGCCAGAGTCATTGGTTAAGGGCTGCAAGAGATGTTAACAATCCTGATTAGCAGAATGGCTATCCTCAGTTTCCGCAAAGTTGGCACAGAAATGCAGCTATGGATGGTACTGGAATGGCAGAGGACATTGGATCTGGATACGGAAGGGCCCTGGAGCATTTGCTCCCCTTCCTAACAAGGCTTCTCATCTAAATGCCACAGATCATAATGTTCCCTTAGATAAGACCAATGCCCTCCTGAGAAAGTCAATTCCTAGGCAGGTTGATAAGAAGTCCAGGGTCCCTGAGGAGGAGATAGGGGTCTGGAATTCTCAAAGAGGAAAAAGAACAAACATCTTTCTTCTCTACATTCCTTAGAGTAAGTCACATGAAATGTTTTTTTTCTTTAAGCCCAGAACTGATGATTACACAACAAACAACTCAGTTTAAACTCTGTGCTAAGGATTATGTTAAAGCTGAAGCTCCAGTACTTTGGCCACCTCATGCGAAGAGTTGACTCATTGGAAAAGACTCTGATGCTGGGAGGGATTGGGGGCAGGAGGAGAAGGGGACGACAGAGGATGAGATGGCTGGATGGCATCACTGACTTGATGGACGTGGGTCTGGGTGAACTCCAGGAGTTGGTGATGGACAGGGAGGCCTGGCGTGCTGTGATTCATGGGATCGCAAAGAGTCAGACGTGACTGAGCGACTGAACTGGACTGACTGAAGGATTATTTAACAACAATGTATCCTGCTTCAGGACAGTTTCTCCTTCCTGAAAACCTTCTGGCTAATCCTGTTATCTTAAAATGTAAATTATGGGAGTTGGTCTAGTAAGATCTTTACAACCTTGAGACATTCTTTTGATTTATTGTAATAATCAATTTAAAAAGTATTTAACTCCCTTGCTAACACTAGCAAAGGGGGCACTCCCTATCCCTCTTCTGAGGTCTATGTCAGAAGTTTTCTCTTCCTTTTTTCGCTTTAATAAAACTGCTACACAAAAGCTCTTGAGTGATCAAGCCTGGTCCCTGGTCCTGAAGCTACATCTTCTTCTTCAGAGATCATGAATCCGATACCTTTCAGGGTAAGCTATCACCAAAACTGTGCCTCTGTTGTGGCCTGTGCTCCCTGCCATCAATAATGTCTTTTATGGAATCGAAAGGAAGGAGTGAATGCCTAGCAGTCAGCTTCCATTCCTCACCACACCTTTGTTTTGCGAGCTAAGGGGACCACCCTGTAATATAACTCACATCTCCCATCATTGAGCTGAACAGATCTGACAGCTAACTTTGGCTGATTTATTTGACCTTAATCTGCTCTTGAACTTTGACTACTGCTACTAGATAACCAGCAACTGCAAAGTGGGAGAAACCAATGGGCGTAATGCCTGGTTCACAACACACTGCCCTCTTACTGTTGTTAATTCAATGGCTCACAATTGTTCCTCTCCTCTGATCCCAATACCTGCATCCTCAATCTTTCCCTCATACACACCAGGCACTTCCTCAGTATACCTGGTTTACTGTGATATAAAGACAACACAATTTCATAGGAAAAGGTCTTTATATGATTACAGAAAAGTCACATAGCTTGGAATAAAAAGCCCAAAACTAAAATGTCAGTTTAGCTTCTTATAAGTGGTATGACCTTAGCCGAATGAATTAACCTCTTTAAGCCTTGGTTTTCCTCATTAAGAAAACTGAGATAATAATGTCTAACTTCTAGGATTATGGTGAAGATTAAATGGGAAGATAGAAAAAAAAAATCTGAATGAGTGCTTAAAAACTTGACCTGTGGAAGCTACTCTCATTAGCACTGGTATTAATATTAATAAGCATCATGTTGCTAGAGTCATCATTATTGTGTGATTTAAAGACATACAATTTCCATTAATATTTTAGGGGAAAATGTCTATTGCTATAATTTGAAAACATAACCAAAATCATACTTGAAAAAGATGGTAAGATAAGACAGTCATTTAAAATTTTCTTGCCATTAAACTCTTGAAGATAAACTGTTCTACTGAATAAAGATAAAACTCAAAAATAATAAATAAAACATCCCAGCCTGTTTCCTGGGAGGTAAAGTCAGCAGGAGCCAGCCTACCCAGCTCGTTGGGGGACATGGAGATTGAGGGATAGTGGTTTCTTGGTAAATGTTATAAGAGCCTCATGTCTTGTAGACCGCTGTGTCTCATCAGCAGTATACCAAAGGCCTCATTCATCAACTTGCCATCTCAAAAAATAATCTGCATTGTGAGAAACACAGCAAGACACCAGACCTAAATACACATACCCATATACACAAGCAGATAAAAGTTCATCTCAAACCAAAAGACTATCAGTAAATTTGATGGAAACACCATGTGGTTGCAATCAAATTCATTGGGTTTCAGCAAGAGGGCAAAAAGAGAGTATGTACATTTTAAGAGGCATCAAGCCTAATTACCAATAGAACACACTTAAAATGTACAAGGGGGGACAAATGAACTGGTTTTCACTATGTGTGCATAAATACATAAATGGTACCTTTTACTACCCACCCATTAAAGTGAAAACATCCATCTTCATCATATCCATTTCATAATATTAGACACTGCCATTCTAATCTGGTATCGATAAGAAGGAACAAGGCCTGGAATTTTACACCTGGGTGCGTTTCATTTTGTTTCTTTTCAGTGACAGAATTCAGTATGACACAGCTCAGTGTGACAGCATCAGGCTGAGACTGTCACCTTAGGGGCTTATACATCTTTAAAATTCTTACAAAAGTGAAATTGACTGACAGTGAAGCAAAATGATGCTTTTAACTTGAGTTGGAAGATCAGAAAAGTCAATGAAAACACTGAGGGTTCATTTAGGCTCTTCAGTGAGGAAGCTTTTGGAAGAAAGAACTGGAGTCTCTAAAATGCTTCACCACTGGAAAGAGGTGGGACCCCACAAGTGGTCAGGAGGGAAACATCTGCACAGAGGCCATACTGGGAAGAGGGGTGAGAGTTACACTGAACTATAAAGGAAGGTTTTTCTCTTCTCTATATTTTACCAGATACAACATGATGCGTAGGAAGCAATATGAGGTACCCATTCAAACCCTCCTTCCCATTTTACAGATGAATGATCTAGAAGACATCATTTAATCACTGGGTGTCTCCATTAAATTATCTGCAGACTAGGGCTACAGAATAAGAATTTCAAAGCGTTGTGGAAACATCCAATCAACCTCAAGGTCCATCAACAGAGGAATGGAAAAAGAAGATGAGGTACATGTATGCCATGGACTACTACTCAGCCATAAAAAGGATGAAATAATGCCATGTGCAGCAACATGGATGTATCTAGAGATACTAAGTGAAGTAAACTAGAGAAAGATAAATGCCATATGATATTTCTTAAATGTGAAATCTAATTTTTAAAAAGTGATACAAATGGACTTATAAAACAGAAACAGACTCAGATTTTGAAATCAAGTTTATGGTTTTCAAAGGGGAAATGTGAGAGGAGGAGTGACAAATTAGGAGACTGGGATTAACAAATGCACACTACCACGTATAAAATAGATAACAAAAACCTAGGTTTTTGTAGCTACTGTATAGCACAGGGAACTCAACTCAATATTCTGTAATAATCTAAATGGGAAAAGAATCTGAAAAAGAATGGGTAGAAGTTTAGTAACCATCTCTCACTATATATACCTGAAACAACTATTGTATGTCAACTACATTTCTATTTTAAAAGATAAATGATTGTGGTCATTAAATGAATAAGCCCCAAAATGGACACACACACACACATATAGATGTGTAACTGACACTTTGCTGTACACCTGAAACAAACACAACATTGTAAATCAATTATACTCTAGTAAAATTTTTAAAAAATGTATGTGACCCTCTCTCCTTCCCTCCTTGACTATTGGGCAAGGCACATTCCTCACTACACTTAGCCCTTGGCCTGGAAACCCCAGGGGCAGGGTACCGCAGTAGCAGCTACTTGGGGATGGGATCCACCACCTTGAGGGACTGGGCTTCCTGCTGGTGAGGATAAAAGGACTGCAGGCACCAGAGGGCGTCCTTGCTGAGCGCTGCCGCGATCTGCAGAGAAAGCCCTGCTAACCAGCCTGGGTCAGCTTCCTGAGCTCCAGTCCCGAAGAAGCCATGGTCTGGGAAGGCCCCAATGTGTTTCCACATCTCAAGGACCATGATACAACACCAACCAGGATGAAGCTGCCCCCAGCACCACTGGAGAGACTATAGTGTTCACATCAGCAGGAACACTGCCCACTCCAGCCACTCTGTGGACGGGGCCAGAAAGAGAGATCCAACTATGGTTCCAGAGCAGGGAGCTGGTAGTTTTCCAACTCCTGTTCTCTATGTCACAGCATCCTGCATCCTACCATAAAGTCACGGAGCTGGAGGAATACGCAGCCTACCCTTTTATGTTTCAAATGGCCATAAAGGAACTTAGAGATAGGAGTTAAATAATGGTAATAAGGATTACGAATTTAAAAATTAAAACATAGCCAGTGGTAATATTACATGTGCATGTCACTTTGTACTGGTTTGGCTAAAAAGTTTGTTCAGGTTTTTCTATAACATCCCATGGAAAAACCCAAATGAACTTTTTGGCCAACCCAATAATTTACAAAGCACCTTCATATGGACTAATTCTTTTTTGTTCTTGACAGCACCCTATGAGGCAGGCAGGGTAATACTGTTACTCTCATTTTAAACAAGGGAGAATCCAGCATTCAAAATGGTGCATTGACCTTTCCAAGGTTAACTGGCTAATCAGTGGCAGAATGTGGACTGAAGGCTGGATCTGACCTCGATTTCTACCATCCTAAACTGAGCTACAGAAAAGGCAGCACTGGGAACCCGAGGACCTAGTCTGGCCAGTGAAAAGTGGCAGGAATAGGGATGGGTAGGGGCTGGCCACAACAGAGAACGGGAGGGTACAGAGTCAGCAGGTGGGAGATGAGTCCAAGCGCTGGGTGAACTGTGTGGCTGAAGGCCCAGCATATTAATAGCAGATCTAGAGCGCTAAGGTCCAAAAGAAATCAAATGTGTGTTACAGATGCAATTGAACATTTTCTCCTAGTCACATTGAAAAAGGTAAAAAGAAACAGGTGGATTTCACAAATATATCTTATTCAACCCATCCAAAATATTATCATTTCAACATACACTCAATGCAAAAATCGCTTATGAGATATTCCATACTCCTTTCTTACGTACCAAGGTAGTAAAATCTGGGGTGTATTTTCTGCTTCCAGTGTACATCCCATTTTTGACTAATCACACAATCAGGTGCTCCATGGCCACCATCGTGGACAGTGCAGATCTAGAGTTCAGGTAGTGGGTAGGGGACCAGGTCCTGATCTCTGGGTCCTGGACAGACCCAAAGGGAAGAGGAGAAAGACAGTACTTTTCCTACAACTCATCTGAGTCTACCATCACACAACACGCAGTCTCCACCCAGAACACAAAAAGGAAGCTCATCACATTGGCCTGGCCTTCCTCCTTTCTCTCCCTGGGGAAAGAATGAGAGAGGAAGCAGAAGGTACCAAAACTGCAGAACAAAGCTTGGGATGCAGTGTGTTACAGGCAGGTGACCTCTTTTAGACCCTGGGGCTTTACCTATAAAATGAGATGATTTGACTAACCCAGGATCCTTGCAATATTTCACCAGTCTTTTTTTCATTCTTGGGTGACTGTGACAGTTAATTTTATGTGTTGATTTGCCTGGGCCATGAGATAACCAGCTATGTGAGTAAACATTATTTCTGGGTGTGTCTGGAAGGATATTTCTGGAAGATATTAGCCTTTATGTCAGTAGACTGGGTAAAGCTAACTGCCCTCCCTGATGTGGGTGCAGGCATCCCCCCATCCACTGACAGCCCAAATAGAACAAAAGAAGACAGAATTTGCTCTCTGCCTAACTCCTTGATCTAGAACATCTGTCTTTTCCTCCCCTGAACTGAGACTTGCACCTTCAGGGCTCTTAGGACTAGATTGGAACTATACTCCCAGCTTTCCTGGGTCTTCAGCTCACAGATGGCAGATCATGGAATGTCATAGCCTCCATAATCATGTCAGCTAATGTCTTATATTCGGAGAAGACAATGGCACCCCACTCCAGTACTCTTGCCTGGAAAATCCCATGGATGGAGGAGCCTGGAAGGCTGCAGTCCATGGGGTCGCTGAGGGCCGAACACGACTGAGCGACTTCACTTTGACTTCTCACTTTCATGCATTGGAGAAGGAAATGGCAACCCACTCCAGTGTTCTTGCCTGGAGAATCCCAGGGATGGGAGAGCCTGGTGGGCTGCCGTCTATGGGGTCGTACAGAGTTGGACACGATTGAAGTGACTTAGCAATGTCTTTTATTAATAAATCTCTCTATATATGTCTATATTTATAATCATTTACATATCACATAAACAGATATGATACATATTCATATATATATACCCACATATACATAAATATTTCCATATGTCTATATCATATGGGTTCTGGAGAACCTAGACTAATACACTTGTTAATGTGCCTTCTCTCCCAATCTCTTTCTCCCTACCTGCCTCCATTTCTCTCTGGTCCTCCTCCTGTATAAACTTTCATCATCCACTGAGCATGTGCTATGCACAAGCCCTGTGCTAGTTGCTAGGGGCTTAGAGTTGAGGAACACAGTCCCTGCCCTCAGAAGTTAGGTGTGGTGGGAAATAGACGAACAAAAAAGTATTTTAGAGGGATGCAAAGTATAACGGGGTCAACAAGGAGAGAGAATGTGACTATCCTTTGGTTTGAGGGGGATCATAAACAGCCTCAAAGAGGTGAGGTTTTATCTGTCATCCTCAGTTACTAAGTTATTATTTCTTTTTCCAGTTTTCTTCCCCAGTGTAACCAAGAGCCTTCCAATATGGTCACAATAAGTTGATAAATCCAAATTCAAAGTAAAGAAACTTGACACTGATGTTCACCAATCCAGCCTTAGAGGACGAAGGCATGGCTTCCATTTCAGATTAGAGAAACAAAATGAAACAAAACACAGAGTGAGAAATCATGAAGATTCATGAGATCTGAGCATCAGGAGCCATGTGGAATTCCAGACTGGGGAATGATCACTTGCCTTAAGGCAAGTGAGGCACTTGTAAGGCAATGATCACTTGCTTTACAATCTCTCTCCTACTCCGATTGAGATGGTGAAGGTCCACTTATCCCCTGGAGACTGTTAGCACTGGGGTTTCAGCCTAAGCTGTGATCTCAGTTTTCCATGCTGTGCTGATGGATGCATAATATTAGCTTGATATGAAACATGTAGGGGAAAAAGCAGTTTTCCAAATCAGATGGAGACGAAGCATTCGGGAAGAATCTGCAAGTAGAAACTTAATAAAAACAGAAAACATTTGTTCCCAGGAGGACTTGCTAGAACAAACCAACTGTTCCATGTTTGACACTGCACTCAGAACGTGGGAGAAGAGGAAATCAAATCAAAGCACCACCAGGAAAGCCAGCCCCACCCTTGATCGCTTCACCTAAAAACTCTGCACTGTGAATTAGGAATGAGCGTGCGTGTGTGCACATGCACACACGCGCGCGCGCGCGCGCACACACACACACACACACACATACATATATATTAGCTTCCTAAAGCCAAAAACTTTTGAGCACACAGTCTTTGAGGTTTGAAAATATGTCTTTGTGTTGGCCCATGAATTTTGCGTTCAAGCACTCTTTATAGAAACTTACCAAATTGCCATTAATCCAATGTCTACTCAGCTCTGACGATCTCTAATAACAATCCTATAACCTTTCTGAGAAGGTCATCCTGCTCCTAATGGAAACACAGTGATCACTGAAAGTAAAAAACTGCCTCCTTCCATCAACCTTGTTCCTCCACAACTAGACCCAGGCAGATCCGCACCTCCTTTCTTCCTTCTGCACAAATTCAGATTGGTTCTGGGGAACGTCCAGAGGTTTCAGAAAGTCCCTTTTTGGACCAGCCCAGACCAGTAACTGTCTGTGGCAAGGGTGAGTGGCTCTGGAACACCTATTAGTGATCAGCATGCCTGCAAAGAGCTCTAAGCACAGCCCCTCTAGGATCTGAAGTGGAAGGCCAAACCAACTGGCCTTCTCAGACTGGTACAGATAATTCTACTGGAAGATTGCCTAAGAAACGAAACTAGTCTTCATAAAGCAGGGTATCACTTGTAATTTCCTCCCTAAATACCTCTTATTTCTTTCACAATACTTAAAGGGCTTGGTATCTTAATTGACTTCTTATGCCACTCTAAGCTAGGAATATTTAAATTAAAGACTATGTGTGGTAGGTTCTACACTAAAGTGCATTAAGGAAATTGATTTTAACTCTAGTACACCTTGGCCAACCTCCTGAGGGCTGTGGGAAGGTCGGCCTGCTACAATGGACCAGGCAGAGCTGGGCTCTCTGTCAGCAATGGATACAGGTCCTGAGTAACACTTCCCAACTGGTTCAGAAACAAAATCATGTTAACTTCAACTCATGTCACTATATTCCTTGGCCATAGGAATTCAAAAAGAAACACTTTGAAAACACAGAAGCAGAGCACTGAGACACAAAACAGGCCAGGCACGTAGAACAAGATGACAGAAAGAGAGTTCAGAAGATATCTGGCAAATCTCTAGGTTGATGGAATCAACGGGGCCAGGGAAGGGGAAGGCTGGGAATTATATTTTACCCTATTGATAAAATGATCACCCTAAGTCATGGTTCTGACAGTGTCACTGTCTTGTTCAGAGACAACAACCCCCTAATCTGAGGAATAAATGATTGCAATTGCATTAAAACTCTTCCAAGATCTGATCCCATGCACCAGCACCCTCTCCTGCTCCACTTGCTGATATCCAGAGATGCCTCTTTGTAGAGCTCACATTCACAATGCCTTGGCCAAATCACCATTCAGTCATTATTCATTCATCCAAACATGGGTACACTGTCTCCAGGCACTGGGGATGTAAAACAAATAATCCTTGGCCTCTAAGAGCTCACAGTCTAGAAAAGGAGGCCCATAATTACAGAAGGTTGACAGGGACCCTAGTATGATACCATACCATGCTACAGGAAAGCAGAAAAGGGTTTCTCAAACAGCTGAGCCGTGATGTGAAGGTCAATAATAAAGTGAAAGTGACGTCGCTCAGTCGTATCCAACTCTTTGCGACCCCATAGACTGTAGCCTACCAGGCTCTCTGTCCATGGGATTTTCCCCCCATAGACTGTAGCCTACCAGGCTCCTCTGTCCATGGGATTTTCCAGGCAATAGTACTGGAGGGGATTGCCATTTCCTTCTCCAGGGGATTTTCCCAACCCAGTGCTCGAACCCGGCTCTCCCGCACTGTAGACAGATGCTTTACTGTCTGAGCCACCAGGGAAGGCACTGAAGGGAGAAGACACAGCGTGTTCACAGGCACTGGGGAGAGAAAAAGCATCTCCTGGTTTTGTGTCTTCTGGCATAAAAGCCTCTCTGTATGTGTGCATGCTAAGCCACCTCAGTTGTGTCTGACTCTGTGATCCTATGAACTGTAGCCCACCAGGCTCCTCCGTCCATTGGATTCTTCAGGCAACAATACTGGAGTGGGTTGCCATGCCCTCCTCCAGAGAATCTTCCCGACCCAGGGATTGAACCCTTAACTCTTAACGTCTCCTACACTGGCAAGTGGGATCTTTACCACTAGCACCACCTAAGCCTTTGTCTACTTACATTATCTTCACTCCATCTACTTCTTAAAATTTTACCTGTTTTGTAGGACCTAGCTTAAACGCTTCTAAGTCATCTTCTTTGTTTACTATTAAAGACAAAATTTCTCTTCCTTCCTTTTTGCTCCCATAACCCACATTTTAGCACCTCGCACAGTCTGCTCTGTGTTCATGGTGACGAGGAAACAAAGTAACAGTGTCAACAAGAGAGCTGGGCTCACGAGCAGGTGACAGAAGCACTGCTTTGACAAAGCAGCTTGGGCCAAGACAAAGGATGCTGGGCTCTTAGTCCCCATTCCTCTCCCTCAGGATGACGGCTGCACAGGTGTGGGAGATGCACTTACAGAACCAGATCAGTGCGCTCTGGTCTCTCATCAGGGTATTCTTCAGGCTAAAGGTAAAGCTTTGCAGGGGAAGGGCACTGACAAAACTATGCTTGGTCTATAAATAACCTAAGTGAAACATGTTAACTTTCTTTTTTTCTATTACATCGATATAAGATCATCTAGGTCCCTGAAGTGGACAGTAATCAAGTGCTAATGTGTTAAATGAGGAGTTTCAGTCTTAGACTTTTACACATTAGTGAAATTTTCAATAAAAAAAAATTCACAAGAACTACTATAGTGTTGCTATCTTCATATTTAAGTCACCAAGAATTTTTTTTAAATATATGTACTATGACTGTTGTTTCATCAAAGAAAGGCATTTAAACACCAAAATATAGAAAATTTGTCTCAAAATAAAATTTTGTCTCAAAATAATCAATATGGCTTTATGAAAAATACACAAGACTGTTATTTTTCCTACTAAAAATTAGACCAGTTCAGATTAGGCAAGTCAGTGCTATAAAATTTCTTTATTTAGAGACCCTACCTGACACCATATGGGACTGATCCACCCAAAGGAGACCCACTCAATGTGACCCACGCCTCTGTATATTTGCTGCCTTTGAGTGCTGGCAGGTCCTGGCACGTGTTTCTTCTCAACAGAATACAGCACAGTGAGATGGCAGTCACTGACTCCTGTGATTACATAAATTCTGTAAGACTCTATCTTGGTAGGCTTCCCTGGAGGCTCAGATGGTAGAGAATCTGCCTGCTATGTGGGAGACTCGGGTTCAATCCCAGGGTCGGGTAGAACCCCTGGAGAAGGGAATGGCTACCCACTTCAGTATTCTTGCTTGGAGAATTCCACGGACAGAGGAGCCTGTTGGCTACACTCCATGGGACTGCAAGGAGTCAGAAAGGACTGAGCAACTAACCTTTTCACCAGCTTATTGAGAAAAGATTTCACAGGGCCAAAAGAGGTTCTGCACATAAATGCTAGGGAATAAATGCTCCAGATTGAGAAGAAGCCCTGGTTTAAGGCTGTCAGTAACAGTTGCCTCTGTTTTTCAGGTTTCCAAAGCACTGGAAACCATGCAATTGTAGCTACAACACAGTGGTCTCCTTGGTTCCCAAATCCTTTGACAGATCCCTCTGGGCTGTAGTCATGTTGCTAGAATCCTTCTGGAAACCCAAGAAGATTTCCCAAGGACACCAGTAGAACAGCATTGGTAGACTATGTGTTCTGAGCTGTAAATAAGACATTCAACTGCACTGTTTCACCCTGAGGTCTACGACACAAATTCCCAAGAAGGTTGGATGGGGGGAGGCCTGAATTGTGGACATGTTTGGTAGCAACCATAACCCTGACTGATCTTGGTACAGCATGCAGATTTCACAAAAGCCAGCTTTCCCATCATCACACGTGATCCTTTTGGCAATTTTCTGACATCAGACATTATAAGCAGTATATTCATTGCACAACTAAGGTTTAGAGGAGCTACAGGACAAAGGTCACCTAATCAGTAATAACATAAACAGTCTCTTTTCCCCAGATCTAGTGATATTTTCACAAACTATGATGCTCTGGAATCAGACTGTCCGGCACACATGGGGCTTGAGCCCACAATTTATGAGAATCCTAATCTTCACATCCTTCCCTCCTGAGCTAATAAGTGTGAGCTAAGACCCTGGAGAATGGTAGCATGAAGATACTTAACTCGTGCTTTCAGTAGAATCACACCCTCCTTACTTTAGCCTTGAGAAATCAAGACAAAATTTGTGGTGAGTGTTCTGGTTAGATGGCATCACCAACTCAAGGGACATGATTTTGAGTAAACTCTGGGAGTTGGCAATGGACAGGGAGGCCTGGTGTGCTGCAGTCCATGGGGTTGCAAAGAGTTGGACATAACTGAGCGACTGAACTGTTAACTGAACTGTTCTAAGAAAAAGATTAAAAATACACACATCGTTTCATTCTCTGCCACAAAATATCACAAGATGTCATTTCCTCTCTGCAACACTACCCTCTGCATCATATTTAAAGAAAAGAATTTTTTTTAACCCTAAAATGGGCAGTAGTTAATAGCTGATTGTGGCAGGGGGGGTTGGGGGGGTGGTTTATAGATTATTTTTCCCAGTTCCTTTCACAATAATTCCTTTTTATTTTTCTTTGCCCAAAGTGACCACTTGGGCAGGAAAGTGGCATTCAATCTTGCTTTCCAAGGGCCAGGCACTGTTAGGTCTTTTACAAATGTAATACTTCAGTGAGAAAAATATTATTTTTGTTATTTCTTTTTTTTTTTTTTCCAGCTGAAGAAACAAAACCTTAAGGGTTGAAGAGATCTGTTGGAGATGACACAAAAAAACTCTGAAAGGTATCCAAGCACATAGGACTCTCCAGCCTATCTGTCCTTCATCTTTCTTTCTTTCCTTCCTTCCTCCCTCTTACCTCCTTCCAAACACATGAACAAATTCTGCCACTAGGGATACAAAGTTCTGGTTCTATCCTAAGGAGTGTCAATGCAGTGAATAATAGAAAAGTCTGCAATGTTGTGATGGGGAGTACACAGGGGTAGTGGAAGCTGGAGAAAGTCAGTGCCTGAGCTGTGGGTAAAGCCCAGCTGAGTCCTCCACGGGGTTGGGGGTGGGCATGAGCTTCAGGTGACACAGTGCAGGTGGACATAAGCCGAGGAGGCTTGGCACCAGCAGATCAGTGGTTAGCAAACCTGGGATACAGAACATGAATAATGGGTGGCAGAGATACAGCTGGACAGGGCGACCCAGGCTAGGGCCTTTTATGCAACACTAAGGAACCCACTGCAGTACTCTTGCCTGGAAAATCCCATGGACGGAGGAGCCTGGTGGGCTGCAGTCCATGGGGTCGCTAAGAGTTGGACATGACTGAGCGACTTTACTTTCACTTTTCACTTTCATGCATTGGAGAAGGAAATGGCAACCCACTCCAACGTTCTTGCCTGGAGAATCCCAGGGACAGGGGAGCCTGGTGGGCTGCCGTCTATGGGGTTGCACAGAGTCGGACACGACTGAAGCGATGCAGCAGCAGCAGCAGCAGCAGCAGCAAGGAATCTAGAGTTACTCCACCACAGCCCAGACTCACATGTTTTAATTTCCTTTAGACTCACAAGTCACAAAACATTCACACAGTTGAACCATTCTCATAGGTGTAAATATAATGATGTTCAATTTCACGCATGCGAGTGGAAAATCTATCCCCATTTTTCTCCCAATGGGAAATGAAAGGATTAAGCATCATGGAAATTAATGAGGAACAATCCTATATCCAATCTAACTGTTCTTTTAACAAGTACATATTGGCAATTGTTTGTATTTTATTATTAATGACTTGTAATGCCTTTCACAACTGAGTTTGGACACAGCTGCCCCGCACCAGATGCCTCATTGGGGCACAAAGATGCCAGCATGGCTGCCGGTGGAGCCTGCAGTGGTACTTGTAGCAGTATAAAATCTCCCCATCCTTCCTCTGGATGCCCTGGCAGGAGAAGGTCTCCAATAGCTCCCCTATGTAGGGCTCAGCGCATAGCTCACCTTTGCACAGAAACCTCTCCACTGTTTCAGCTCGTCAAAAACCAAAGGCGAGTGCTATTCAGAGTACAATCAACGTAGTCATTTGTTAGAGAAGCAAAAGGGAGAAGGGACCAAGAGGCCGAGGAGAACCACCACCCTGGACAGTGGAGGTTGCCAAAAGCAC
The DNA here is from genome assembly GCF_000754665.1 of Bison bison bison. NCBI lineage: Eukaryota > Metazoa > Chordata > Mammalia > Artiodactyla > Bovidae > Bison > Bison bison. The sequence goes on from NW_011494941.1 coordinate 1,908,165, forward strand.
TTTCAGCGACGACTTCGGGAATCAATTTTATTTTTAAAGGAGAGAAGAACATAGATAAAATGAGAGATTTCAAAACAGGAGGTGTTACCGAGGAGGATGCTTTGCGTGGTAACAGCAAGGCTTTTGTCCACAAGTACAGGATCTGCCAGAGCCTTATGGCCCAAGTCTCCCCCCACCAGAAATTGGAAATTAGCCTTGCTGGCTTGGAAACAGACAGCAGGTCGCTGCAGTTGACTATCTGTCACTCCCTCTTTGAGCTACAAGTGACCAGACTGGAGCCCTGTCTCTGGTTCTTATGCTCAGCAGAGCTATCCTTTCATTAAGTAAAAAGAAGTGGTCTCTCACACCATCCACCTCCTAGTTAGCAGTGTGGATGGAAGCCAAGCCCATCCCAGAATGTGCTGCCTCAGCAGACTCTGGACAGAGGCAGGCAGATGCTGGAGAACACCTCGGGCTCTGCGGTGGAACTGTAATAAAGAGAACCATCCCCAGTGGATCCTCTGGGGCAGTCCTACTTAGCAGCCAGGCTCCTGTGTCCATGTAATTCTCCAGGCAAGAATACTGGAGTGGGTAGCCAGTCCCTTCTCCAGGGGATCTTCCCGACCCATGATCGAACCCGGGTCTCCCACATTATAGGCAGATTCTTTACTGTTTGGGCTAATTCTTATCACCTTCTTTCTATGCATTTATCAAGCATCCTGCATTGTGCGTAACATGTTTTACTGTTCTTGCCAGTTTGTAACTATCCTCAACTAGATTTAAAGTTCCTCAAATAGATACCACCTCAGGCTTATTCACAGTCTTATCCCCAGTGACTACTATACTGCCTGAGACATGGCATAACTCAACAAACCTATGTTGATGAATACTGAATCTCTACCTCAGAGGACAGCTGTGGAAGGTGTAAAGAACCCGGCACAGTGGGCCATCACTGGAGCCCTTAATAAGTGCTGTTTCTCTTAACCTTGTCCCTTCCCTTCTCTGATTACTACTTGGGTTCTGCTGGGAATATGGCCAACCTAAATTATTACCTACCAGATATATCCTAGCTAATAACCCCTGGTTGGAGAATAGGATCTTAGTTAAACCACTGTCTGAGAACAGGATCAATCTATCTTCCACCTCCCTTCTGGCAATGATAGAACATTGTTTCAAAAGGATGAACCATTCTTGAGCCAAGATGCTGCCAAGTAACTAACTGGTCTGACTGCCATGTCCTACCCAACACCACCCAAAAGCCAGGCCTTCCTTGGTCATCAATGCCAACCTGCATCACACTGGAGTCCTTCCTCTGCCTTTCTTTGGACAGCATCTCACTTTTAGCATCTTCCTTTGAGGCAGATCTGGAGCTCAATTATTCCTCCAGTCCTCTTTAAGATAATCACTGTGGTCTAATAAAAATTATATATCCCCAGTTCCTGAAAGAGAATTCAAAAATCCCTTGCTTGTAAGGTGACTTCTGGAAGGGCCCTGAGATAGATTCAGGCGAACCAGGTGATTACAGGGGTGGAACTTTCAGCTTGGTCCCCTGCCCTCTGTGGGCATGAATTTAATCACGTGACCAATGATGCACTCTATAATGCTTATACAGTGAAACCTCAATAAATATTCTGAACAGTGAGGCTCAGAGAGGTTGCTGGTTGATGAATATACTGATGTACTTGAGGGCACCCTGACTCCACAGGGATGAGTGCTCTTACACCCTCCCCTCCCCCATTTTGCTGCTCTATGTTTCTCCCCATTTGGCTATTCATCTGGATCCTCTATAATAAAAAGGTAATCACAGGTGTACTCCTTTCTTGAGTTCTGAGAGGTATTCTAATAAATTTCTGAACTTGAAGAGGCCATGCAAATCCCTCAACTTGTAGACAGCCAGACAGAAGTGTGGGTTCATTTTGTTGTTGTTGTTCAGCTGCTCCATCGTGTCTGACTCTTTGTGGGCCCATGGACTGCAAGACACCAGGCTTCCCTGTCCTTCACTATCTCCCAGAGTTTGCTCAAACTCATGTCCATTGAGTCAGTGATGCCATCCAACCATCTTGTCCTCTGTTGCCCCTTCTCTTCCTGCCCTCAATCTTTCCCAGTATCAGGATCTCTTCCAATGAGTTGTCTCTTCGCATCAGGTGGCCAAAGTACTGGAGCTTCAGCATCAGCCCTTCCAATGAATATTCAGGATTGAAATTCTTTAGGATTGACTGATCTCCTTGCTGTCCAAGGGACTGTCAAGAGTCTTCTCCAGCAACATAGTTTGAACGCATCAGTTCTTTGGTGATCAGCTTTCTTTATGGTCTAACTCTCACATTGGTACATGACTATTGGGAAAACCATAGCTCTGGCTATATGGACCTTTGTCAGCAAAGTAATGTCTCTGCTCTAAGTTTGTCACAGTTTTTCTTCCAAGGAGCAAACATCTTTTAATTTCATGGCTGCAGTCACTGTTCACAGTGATTTTGGAGCCCAAGAAAATAAAGTCTGTCACTGTTTCCATTTGTTTCCTCATCTATTCGCCATGAAGTAATGGGACTGGATGCCATGATCTTAGTTTTCTAAAAGTTGAGTTTTAAGCCAGCTTTTTCACTCTCCTCTTTCACCTTCATCAAGAGGCTCTTCAGTTCCTCTTCACTTTCTGCCATTAGGGTAGTGTCATCTGCGTATCTGAAGTTATTGATATTTCTCCCAGCAATCTTGATTCCAGCTTGTGATTCATCTAACCTGGCATTTCTGCATGATGTACTCTGTGTATAAGTTAAATAAGCTGACAATATACAGCCTTGACATACTCCTTTTCCAATTTTGAACCAGCCCATTGTTCCATGTCTGGTTCTACCTGTTGCTTCTTGGCCTCCATACAGGTTTCTCAGGAAGCAGGTAAGTTGGTCTGGTATTCCCATCTCTTTAAGAATTTTCTACAGTTTTTTTTGTGTGTGTGATTTACACAAAGGCTTTACTGTAGTCAATGAAGCAGAAGTAGATGTTTCTCTGGAATTTCCATCCTTTTTTATGATCCAATGGATGTTAGCAATTTGATCTCTGGTTCTTCTGCCTTTTCTAAATCCAGCTTGTACATCTTGAAGTTCTCTGTTCATGTACTCTTGAAGTCTAGCTTAAGAATTTTGAGCAAGACGTTGCTAGCACGTGAAATGAGTGCAATTGTGTGGTAATTTGAACATTCTTTGGCATTTTTCTTCTTTGAGTTTGGAGTGAAAACTGACCTTTTCCAGTCCTGTGGCCACTGCTAAGTTTTCCAAATTTGCTGCCATATTGAGTGCAACCCTTTAACAGCATTATCTTTTAGGATTCAAAATAGCTCCCCTGGAATTCCATCACCTCCACTAGCCTTTGTTTATAGCAATACTTCCTAAGGCCCATTTGACGTCACACTCCAAGATGTCTGTCTCTAGATGAGTCACACACCATCATAGTTGTCTGGGTCATTAAGACCTCCCCCTTTTTTTTTTAATAGCTCTTCTAGGTATTCTTGCAGCTGCAGTCTGATGTGGGGAGGGGTAGTCTTCCCCAACAGTAGAAACCAATACAACACTATAAAGCAATCATACTCCAATTAAAAAAGTGAAAAATTAAAATAGAAAATGGGCTGGGAGCTTAACAGACACTTCACTTAAAAAGATACACAGAAGACAAATAAGCATATGAAAATTTATACAGTCTACCTTACATACCATGAGGAAGTGCAAATTAAAGCAACAGTGAGATACCACTATGCACCTGTTAGAATGGCAAAATCTGAAGCATGATAACACCAAGTGCTGGCAAGGATGTGCAGCAACAGGAACTCTTACTCATTGCTGGGGGAAATCCAAAATAGTAAAGATAGTACGGAAGACAGTTTGGAGGTTTCTAACATAACTAAGCACACTCTTACCATGTGATCCAGCAATTGTGTTCCTTGGCATTTAATGAAAGGAGCTGAAAACTTATGCCCACATAAAAACCTGCATTCATATGTTTATAGTCATTTTGTTTGTAATTGCCAAAGCCTGGAAGCAAACAAGATATCCTTCAGTAGGTGAATGGATAAATAAACCATGGTACATTTAGACAATGAATATTAGTCAATTAAAAAGAAATGAACCTTAAATGCACATTATTAAGTGAAAGAAGCCAGTCTAAAAAAGGTGAATATGATTCCAACCATATGTTAATCTACAAAAGGCAAGACTGCAGAGACAATACAAAGATCAGTGTTTGCCCGTGGTGCATGTGGAGGAAGAGGGGAGACATGAACAGGCAGAGCACTAAAGATTTTTACGGTAGTGAAAACACTCTGTATGTATTATAATGATGGATATGTGTCATTATTCTTTCATCCAAACCCATAAAATGTACACCACCAGGAGTGAATACCAAGGTAAACTATGGACTCTGGGTGATGATGATGTATTAATGTAAGTTCATCCTTCGTGAAAGTGGTTGTACCACTTTAGTTTTTTGATAATGATAACAGAGGAGGTTATGTTTGTGTGCGGGGAGGAGAGATATGGGAAATCTCTATACCTTCTTCTCAACTTTGTTGTAAACCTCAAAGTTTTCTTTAAAAGTCTTTAAAATAAAAAACACAACTAAGTGGTTGCCAATTCAAGTGCACCCAGCTGTAAATCAATGGTCTCTGAAAAGCATAATTCATGAACATTTAAAAGAGATCAATAATGGAGGAAAATTTTTTTTGTCAGTTTTTTTTTTTTTATAAAAGAGATTTTCAGAAGTTTCCTGGGTCAAACTCCACCATAGCATTTACCTTTAAGACAAGGTATAGAACTATTTACGTTTAACTTAATATGGGTCAATTCTCAGTCCTCATCTTACTTGACAGGCCAGCAGTGCTGGACATAGTTGGCCGCCCCTGCCTCCTGGAAACACTTCTTCTCTTGGCTGTTACTCTCCTGGATTTTTTCCTTCCTCACTGGCCACTTTCACTCAGTCTTCTTCACTGGTTCCTTCTTATCTCCTCACCCTCTAAATGTTGAGAGGGCACGACTCAGTCCTCAAAACTCTTCTCTTCTCTCCCCAAACTCATTGCTTCAATACTCTTACACGTTCTCATGGTTTCTGATTGCATCTATATCCTTCCTGACCTCTATATTCCTTACCCAGCTGCCGACTCCAATGTAAACCACATCTCAAACTTAAATGTCCATAGTAACACTCCCCCAGCCTTTTCTTCCTTCAACATTTCCCAGCTTAGTAAATGGCAACTCCAACCTTCCCAGTTTCTCAGCTCAAAACTTTTGGAGACATTCTCAACTGCCTTTTTACAAGCAAAACTCTTAACAAACTCTGCAGGCTCTATCCTTAAAATTAATGGGGAAGTTAGCTGTTTCTCAACCCCTCCATCATTTCCTCTCCGAGCCAAGTATGTTCATCACCCCTACTGTCTACATCCCCTCATCATCTCCTTGTTTCCACATGCATTCCCTTACCACTCCCTTACCTCCCTTACCCCCACTGCAGTCACCACAACAAGTCTTTGAAAAAGCAAGTCAGATCTTGTTACTCAAGAGTGCTATAATTATGTCAACTTTCACAAGGGGGGAAACAGTCTTAGGTTAAGTAAACAATCATATCACCAATAAATGGCAGAAAAAGAATGATTGAAAGCCAACTCCTTCTGAATCCAAAGCCCACACTCTCAATCATAAGTCCCTACTGTCAAGAAGCCATTGGCACATTAAATGCAAACTACATTTATAACCTAGGCCTTGGTGGAACTGAAATATAGAGACAAGATTTTGAAGTATAGAATAGATTCCTTCGACAAGTACTATTTGAAAATCTATTACATATCTGGCAGTACTCTAGACCTGTTGGTTCAGCAATGAATACAGAAACTGTCCTCAGAGAACTTATAGTCTAAAGAGGAAGATATACAATAAAACAAAATAGATAACGACTCAATGGAAAAGGATTTGAGCAAACTCTGGGAGATAGTGGAAGACAGAAGGCTGGTGTGCTACAGTCCATGGGGTTGCAAAGAATAGGATACAACTTAGTGACTACAACCAAATAAACAGAGTGATAAAGCTGGGTAAAGAATATGGAGCAACAGAGAATGATACTGTAAAGCAGCAGAGACAGGGATGCTCTCAGTGCACTGAAGCAACAGGAGAGGCCAGCTATTCTTCAGCAGAGTAGCTGCCAGGTGAAAAGTAGGAAGAAATATTACATCTAATGGTGAAGAGTGAGGAGAGAAGCATTAGTTATTGCCTGCCTCATCACCTGAAAGAGAAGCAGCAGAAATTCTTTTGGTTTCTGAAGCATTGAAGGGAATACTTCCAATCTTCCATTCTATTAACAGACTAAGTGTCTGTAATAATACCTGGCATGTAATACATGCTCAATAAGACTGATATCCAGAAGTATTATATTTGCCACTTTGTTCTTTTTCAAAATAGTCTTCACTAACCTTAGACATCTGCATTCTGATATACAAATTTTAGAAGCCATCAAATAACACATAAACACACCCATACATGTTAGGATTTTGAGCTGGACTGCACTGAATTTATTGTATCATCTGCAAAAACAACACCCCAAAAATTTTTATGAAGGCACCAAGAAAAAACCTGTAGATAGATCACATAAGATCTACATATCAATAAGAAAAAGGAAATTCACTCCAGATAAAAACAGGGCAAGGGATATGAACATGAAACCTAGAAGAGAAAACCTGAATAGCCAATAAACAGATGAAAATAGCCTAACCTCAAAGGAATTTCTGGCAAACGCTAATTTAAACAAAGATGAGGAATCATTCTATGCCCATAAGATTGGCAAAAACTAAAAATCTAACAGTAACAAATGATTTAGTTATTTCTTTTTATATGGAGCACAGGGTACTCTTATACACCCTGCTTCTGGATATATAAATTGGGAAACCCACTTTAAAATATAATTTGGAAATATCCACTAAAACTGAAAACGCATATATAGTAAGATCCAACAATCTGGTCCTAGACATTCTGCTTCACAATAGCTTCCCACTTGAGGCCAAAGGGATAGATAAAAATAGTTATTAAAGATTGTTTATAGCCCCACATTGTTAACTAACTACCTAAGGGCTCATCATCAGAAGACGCGGTAAATAAATATTTTTATGTTCATTTAACTAAATACTAAGTAGCAGTTAAAATGAATGAATCAGATCTACTTATATATCAACAGGGATAAATCTCAAAATTGATACTAAACCCAAACAGTAAAGAGATAAGTTCCTATTAAGTATGAATGCATTTTTGCGAAGTTTTAAAATACACAGCATCCAAAGCACATTTTGTTTTAGATATGTCATATGCAGTAAAATTTTTAACTCTTGAAGAAACGTCAAACATCATACTCAAAATACTGATTTCCACTTGAGGAAAGATGGAATAGGTTCAATTCTTAAAGAAAAAAAATCTGAAGCTTTGTCCAAACCAGGAAGTAGATATGCTGATATCTATAATAATAGCCTCTGTATTTATCAGTATGTTTAAAATCTGCATAATTTTAAAAAGCAACAATGAAACATCAGAATGGTTTTTTGGGTTGCAAGTGAGACTTTTTCAACATTTTGGTGGCCATCTGTAGAACTATATGGCCATATGCATCTTCCCAAAATTATGTTTCTGCTTTCAAGCAAAAGCAAATACCCTGTGCTACATTCATTGTCGAAAAAGTTGAATTTACCTTTTTTTCTATGGGGTTCACTTTGAGTTGAGTAAGTGTCTTTTAACTGAACTCTATCTGAGATGAGCACCCCTGATTTGTTGCCCCAAACATCAGAGGGAAATTTGCAAGAGCCTAAGATTTGAGTTATGCACAGTTCCCACCTTCCTTATTTGGTCTTTATTACCAAGACTTGTTTATTGAAGCATACATTTCTCCTTCCCAACATATGAAAAATATGTGACTATTACAGAGACTTCTATATTTGAGCTCTGAACTCAATGAACACCCAAGTAATCTCTCTCATGATTACAGATGATTTCTCTAGCAACCCAAAATTGAGCTCTTTAACTCTCATTCTGACAGTGTTTTCATTATCTTTTTTTATGCAAGCTAAGAACTACTCTGAAAATGTGTCAGCTATGACTCAGAGATTGGTTTAACCATTTGCTTTGTTTTTCAATATTGAAGATGTATAAGAAAAAGCAAAAATTTTGTCTAAAGATTACAATTACCACCACGGGCAGGGGGCGGGAGGGGGAGAACAGCTGCTCCAGATGTTAAGTGAATTAAATGACAACAAAGATATCAAATGTACTCATCACATCTTCCAAAAGAATGTCATCCTGATAAGGAAATAGGATTATTAAAATTAAATGATTATACAGAAATGAACAAACATCATTCCCAATATTCTAATTTGGATTTGCCGTTAAACTCAACCATGCTATTTCTCTTTTCTAAATAAAGAGATTTCTGGAGGCAGCGTGTTCTCTTACAGAGCGTGAGTTTTGAAGACAAAACTGGGTTCAAGTCACAATTCTGCAAATTATTAACTGGTGACCTTGCAGAAATCACTTAACTTCTGTAAACTCCACTTTCCTCCCTTGTAAAATGGGGATAACAAAAGGGTTATGGGATAATAAAATGTATATTATAGGAATCTGTGAAGAATTAACTGAGATGATGAATGAAAGGGCTTCAAAAAATGCTTGTCACATCATAAAGATGAATTAGTAATTATCAGTCATATTCTTAGATAGATAGATAGTGAAGTCGCTCAGTCGTGTCCGACTCTTTGCGACCCCATGGACAGTAGCCAACCAAGCTCCTTTGTCCATGGGATTTTCCAGGCAAGAATACTGGAGTGGGTTGCCATTTCCTTCTCCAGGGGATTTTCCTGACCCAGGGATCGAACCCGGGTCTCCCGCATTGTAGGCAGACACTTTACCATCTGAGCTACCAGGGATAAACATTAGCTATTATTATTATCACTTGCCACACATAATTGACTTGTATGAGACCTTGCTATTTTCAACAGATCATCAAGAAAGTGTTCCTGATTCCTACAACTCAAATGAAGAATTAAAACCTTTAAAATGAAAATCCCACACAACAACATTCAAGATATGAGAGAACATTTTCTTTCTCCAAACTGGGGATCTTCGTAGGCATCTTCAAAATACCTGACATGGAGTGAAATGGATAACTTCCCTGACTCCTCAAAACAGAACTGAGCATTTCTTTTTCTCGATACTCCCAGTTCATACTTCTGTATTTCTAGTATACTTACTGTTGTTACTGCTCCTTCCACTCAGCCGTGAGCTACAGGGGAAAGGAGACTGTTTCTTTTATGTCTCATCACCTGTGTCAAGCACAGAGCTTACCAGACTCTGGGTGCTCAATGAATAATTAATGACTGACTAGGAATAAGAAAGAGAAAACAAAAGAAGCATTTACCAAGTACTTGCTGTGTGCCAGACACAGAGTTAGGTGCTTTACATACCTGTCACCTGACCTAGTCCTCACAGTAACACTGGCAAGTAGGCACTGTTACTAACCACATATTAAAGATGGGGAAACCAAGATTCAGAGAAGGAAGCCATTTCAGAGTATGAAAGTAGTAAATGATGGCACCAGCTTTCAAATTCGCTCTGGTTTCAGCATTAGACTCTTCTTCTCTCCATTCATCTAGATCACCCACCTTACAGAACAAACTCTCTTTGGGAAAAGTGGAGGCACATAAAAACTTTTAGAATGAAGACCCTCACATGTGGGGCCCTAGAATGAAACATCTGTTTCTGACTCATCCAGTCTTCACTCTGATATCAGATATCAAGCTCCCTATTCCTTAACTGTTTCTCCTGAGTTTCTCACTCACTGGGTCTGTACACCATCTCCCTTAACCTATGGATTACTCGTAGGGCATGTGCTAAGAAACTTCAGTCGTGTCCTACTCTTTGAGACTCCATGGACTGTAGCCTGCCAGGCTCCCCTGTCCATGGGATTTTCCAGACATGAATCCTGGAGTGGGTTGCCATTTCCTTCTCCAGGGGATCTTCCCAACCCAGGGATCAGACTAGCATCTCTGACATCTTCTGCTTTAGTAGATGGGTTCTTTACCACTAGCGCCACCTGGGAAGCCCAGGTTAAGCCACCCAGGTTAAGCTCTTAACCTGTAAAGTTTCCCTATTTTGTCTAAGCTGACTTTCTTAGATTTCATCTCTTAGCAGCTTAAACCTGAGGTCTAAGGGAAAAGTGAATTCTGAGTTCTCTCACTCACCACCCTTGGTGGCCACTGCCAACCATACTCCATCAGGACATTTAATTCAGACTGGTACACTGCAAGTTTTTATAAAACACCCAAGACCAATAAGGAGACTAACTGTCCAGGGGTTTGATGAGTCAAAAGCAACATATCTATCATTACTCTCATACATCACAGCTAATACACCTGTCAAAGGCACTATATAAGCAGCTATTTTTTTCCTTTTCCTGTTTTTTTTTTCCCATAAATCCCATTAAGATGAGCATAAAAGACAATAATACATGCCATGGATTTCTTCATTACTTTGACATTAGTTTAGTCATCCATTCAGTCAGTCAGGCATCATTCAACAAATATTTTCTCTACAACTGCTACCTGCTGGTCACCATGCCAGACAATGGGAATATGAAATGAACAAGACAGATGGCCACCCCTCATGAAGCTTACTTCCATCCTTAATATATTGCTTGAGCTCTAACAGATGAAATGTACCTTAAAGATTGTCTAAACACCACTCTTTCCCAGTTTTTGAGAGGAAACTCAGACCCAGAAGTCTAGTAAATGCCCATTTCTCTGCTGTTTCCAATTGAAATCTCTGTCCAATACACCAGACGGTGCCCATCTGATGAGCAACATGTGAGCTGGCATTTATTAGGCACCATGTAAGCAGGGACATTTCAAAAGGCCTGGCATTCAGCTCCCCCAGAAGCACTAGAAACTAATTTGACAGTAGAGTGTGGTTTCTTTGGAAAGACAGCAGGAGCTGTATAAATTTTTTAGAACAGGACTGTCATTATCACGACCATGTCCAGTCAAACATTCAGCAGGCAGCCAATGCCTCTGAGGAGTTGGAGTGGCCTTCCTTTGTCTCCTTGAAGGTGTTCATTGCATGATTTATTATTAACAGGACTGTGTGGGCTGTCTGGAGAAAAGGGAACTGTTTTAAAGGTAAAACTGAGTAGGAAAAACCGAAAGACACTGGCACCCACTTCTGAGACTGAAATGAAACACCAGGTACCAGCACTCCAAGTTGGGCTCCCCCTCAGGGTTATCCTGCTCCTGCTCCACGCTGCCTTTTCACTGCCTTTCTCCAACAGCTCTGCCAACTCAGTAAGGCTTTGCCCATCACAGCAATACAGCTGCAAACTTCTGCTCCTATTCTTAAACTTATTTAAACCTGCTGCTGTCAGATGAGTGGCAAGGCCTCCTCCATGGACTAAGAAAAAAAACCCAAAAAACTATAGACATGGATAAGTGTGGAGGTAGGGCCTGCAGAGGCTTACCCATGAGGGCTGAGAGTTGTCAGATACAATAAATGTTGGGCTCATGCTAGTCACCAAGATGGGGTGATTTAGCAGAAAGGTAGGAAGCATTTTCACCCACAACCAATACAAGGTCAATGGGACCTTAGCTGAAAGAGTTAAATCCCAGCAATCCACTGGAAGGATAATATGTAGCATATATATTCATGTATTTACAAGTCCAGGTCCTTTTGTGATGATAATGATTAAAAAGGCCCCTAACTGGGTGTGGAGGAAAGAAAATCCTCCTACATTGTTGGTGGCAACATAAATTGGTACGCCACTATGGTAACAATATGAGGGCTCCTTAAAGAACTAAAAAGAATTGCCATATGATCCTGCAAACTCTCTGGGCATGTATCTGGAAAAGACAAAAACTAATTTGAAAAGATACACGCACCTCTGTGTTCACAGCACCACTGTTTACAATAGCCAAGACGTGGAAACAACCTAAATGTCCATCCACAGATGAGTGGATACAGAAGATATGGTGTATTTGTACAATGGACGGTTAGCCACAAAAAGGGATGAAATCATGCCATTTGCAGCAACATGGACGGACCCAGAGATTATCATGCTAAGTGATGTAAGTCAGACAGACAAATATTATATATCACTTATAAATAGAATCTTTATATAGAATCTTTAAAAACATACAAATGAACTTGTCTACAAAATAGAAACAGACTCCTGACACAGAAAATAAACTTATGATTACTCAAACAGAAAGGATCAAGAAAGGGATAAATTAGGAGTTTGGGATTAAGAGATACATACTATTATATATAAAATAGATAAAGAACAAGGACCTACTGTATAGCACAGGAAATTATATTCAATATCTTACAGTAATCTATTGTGGAAAAGAATCTGAAACACACACACATGTATATATATGAATCACTTTTCTGTATACCTGAAACTAACACAATGATGTAAATCAACTATACTTCAATTAAAAAAAACAAACAGGTCCCTAACTCAAGAAGCTCATAGTCTAGGGCAATAACTCTACAGGTGTATACATTAAAAGTGTCCACGAAGCTTTTTATTACAAAAGAGAGCTACCCAAGATCACCCTAGACCTTGAATCATAATAACTAGTCAGGACATAAGAACTTGTATTTTAGCAAGTTCTGCCAATAATTCCAATGTGCATTCCTGGTTAAAAATCACTGGTCTATGGACAAAGAGTACACTTTTATAAGAGACAGCCCTCTCGCAGATTCTCACCATCACTCCCACTAGTTCTATAGCCTCGGGCATGCTATTTAACCTATTTAAGCTCAGCTTCCCAATCTGTAAAATCAGTGCAATGGTAAAAGGAAAAACAATTTTTAAGTTCTTCCTAAACGTCAAGAAACTGGTTCATTGGAAAAGACTCTGATGCTGGGCAAGACTGAAAGCAAAAGGAGAAGAGGGTAGCAGAGGATGAGATGGTTGAATAGCATCATCAACTCAATGGACATGAATTTGAGAAAACTCCAGGAGATAGTGGAGGACAGAGGAGCCTGGCATGCTACAGTCACAGGGCCATGAAAGAGTCGGACACGACTTATCAACCAAATAACAACAAAATGTTAAGAACAGTGCTAAATGCTTTATACCTTTTTTTCACCTCATAGCCTCATCAGATAGATGCTATTAACAGAAACTAATCTAAAGCATTTGTATTAGTTTCCTGTTGCTGAGTACCAAGTTATCGCAAATTTGGCAGCTTAACCTCACACCTGTTTATGAGTTCACAGTTCAGGCAGGCTTCTTGGCTCAGGGTCTGGCCAGGCCAAAATCAAGGTGCTGGCCAGAGGTGTTCTCATCTGGGGCTCTGGAGAAGAACCCACCTCCACACACATTCAGGTTGTTGGCAGAATTTGGTTCTCTGTAGTTACAGCTGTGACCTAGTGCCACTCATGGCTCTTCAAGCTCATGCCAATACCTTCTAGGGACCCTTCTGCATCTCTAAGACAGCAGCAGCACAGTAAATTGCCCTCGTGATTTGAATCTCTCTGACTCTTTTTCTAAAGCAGAAATCTTAAAATCTTCCCTTAAAAACAGAAATCTCTCTGCTTTTAAGGGCTTGAGTGATTAGATCATCCCCACCTGGAAAATCTTCCTTCTTAATGTAAACTATGCACATAACATAATGCAATCACTAGACTGGCATCTCATCATAGTCACAGATTTCAGAGATTAGGGCGTAACATTTGGGCATAATATTAGAAATGCTTTGTGCCTTGCACACAACCATAGCCAACTGAGTGAGTGGGGAAAGTCTCAGTTGTAGTCATAACGTTGGCTTAGACTCCCACTCTGCCATTTAATCTCTGCCTCTAGACAAGATACTGAATTTCTCTGAACATCTCTCTCATCGTAGTTTCGCTGTTGTTGTTCAGTCACTAAGTAACTCTGGGACCCTGTGGACTGCAGCATGCCAGGCTTCCCTGTCCTTCACTATCTCCTGGAGTTTACCCAAACTCACGTCCATTGAGTCGGTGATGCCATCCAATCATCTCATCCTCTGCCGCCCTCTTCTTCTTTTGCTTTCAATCTTTCTCAGCATGAAAGTCTTTTCGAGGGAGTCGGCTCATCATAATTAAGTGATATTATGAACTAGTTTACCTAGTATGAGGATTTACTGAAGTTCCGCCTGGGAAACTAACTAATGTCTGACAGAAGTCAGAAATGGAGAGAATGGTCCAAGACAGGAGACATCATTTTGTGGTAATGATCACACTACATTCTGAGGACTGCGATGGGAATTAACCATGATACGGCATCTAGTATAGGGCCTGGTCACAGAAGGTGCCTGATATACAACAGCTCCTTTCCTCCTGGAGTCTATGTTGTACATGGTGGTGTGTCATCTCATGTAGGTTTCACAAATCCATGTCAGGTGTTGAGCTATTATTACCTGTGCTTTACAGGTAAGAAAGGGTCAAGTAATTTACTCAGTGTCCCTCATTAAATGAGAGCAGAGCCAGCCAAAACTCAAACTTAGACCTGTCTTAGTCCTTAGCACTTTGCTTTCCATCTGAAACTTTCAAATGCCTAGTGTATTACTGAATCACGTCTGCTGCACCCACAACAGTAAGCACAATTTTATGGCTTGAATTTTAATCCCCTTAACGCTAAGCTCCCAGAATCATGCAGACTCATCACAATGCCAGCATCCCCCCTTGCTGCGGTGTGCACAGTGCAGAATTGATAGTCCACTTCATTAGGAGGACACACAGGGCCTGTTAGCAACATCTGTCTCAACAGAAGCCAGCATGCTTCCTTATCTCCTGACCTACATTTTTCCTAGTATGATTAACTCATTTTGGGGGGTAGTGCCCTAGTATTTGGGTTAACACCCTAAGTTCAAAGGTATTTGGCTCTGGACACTGAGAGATCAGCTAGAATTCTATAGCCAAGAAAAGAACAGAATTGGTCTGGGGGTCCAAAAGCTTTAACAAAGTTCTCTCATTCTCATTTGGCCTGGGAAGTCCCATGTGTACTCTTTCGCTCACCCGTTTGCATTGCAGTTCATTCATTCATGTGGGAACCCATTCATTCAAACGGTCACTTTCGACTTTGTCTTTTACGAGAAGCATGGCCTTCAGAGGTGACTAATTGAGGTCTTACTCACAAGGAGCTCTCCGTCGAGGAGGAAGAGGGACATATTAAAGGTTCATTACAGCAGGACATGAGAAATGCCACAGCAAAGCTCTAAAGCACAATGAAGGAAGAGACCAACTGTCAGTAGACATTTTTTTTCAAAGTCAGTTTATTTTTTTATTTGGCTGCATAGAGTCTTAGTTGCGGTGCACAGGCTCTCTAATTGTAGTGCACAGATTCTCTAATTGTAGCACACGGGTTTAGTTGTTCCACGGTATGTAAGATCTTAGTTCCTCAAGCAGGGATTGAACCTGCATCCCCTTCATCGAAAGATGGACTCTTAACCATTGGACCACCAGGGAAGTCCTTGTCAGTAGACAGTTAACACGTGCCTTGAAGGATGCACACAAAGAATGTGGATAAGAGGGAAGGGGTAAGAGGCAGGCAAAGGGCTCGGAGAAAGAAACTACAAGTTGTGACTGAAAAACAGTGAATTCAATACAGCAATAGCACACATGGGGCATGGGACAGGGAGGGCACAGGGAAGAATCCCAAGGATGCTCTTTTTTTTTTTTTTGATGTATAACTTAACCATATTTATTAAGAATGTATTCCGATATCAAACAGCAAATTTCAACAATGGAAAAACCATAATTATGTTTGCACCAACCCAATAATATTACAGGTACATAAGAAGCTACTTTTCTTTTTTCTTAACTTTATTTATTTTTGGTTGTGCTGGATCCTCGTTGCCACACAGGCCTTTCTCTAGTTGTGGCATGTGGAGGCTACTCTCCAGTTGTGGTGTGCAGGCTTCTCACTGCATGGCTTCTCTTGTTGAGGTTCATGGGCTCTAAGGCAGAAGGGCTTCAGAAGTTTGGGCACAAATTTCTCTTATTTGGTTTTTACCTCTTCCATGCAATAGGCCATCAGCCCCACAAATGACGAAGTAAGCTAAAGTTGTTAAAACAGATGAAGTCCTTCCCCCATTAAATTCTTCTACATTTTAAAAAATAATTTTATTTATTTAATTATTTCTGGCTGTGCTGGGTTGTTGTTGTTGTGCAGGCTTTTCTCTAGTTATGGTGTGTGGGGCGACTCTCTAGTTGCAGTGCACAAGCTTCTCACTGCAGCGGCTTGTCTTGTAAGCTTCTCACTGCAGTGGTGTGTCTTGTTGTTGAGCACAGACTATAGGGCTTGCAGGCTTCAGTACTCATGGCTCCCTGGCTCGAGAGCACAGGCTCAATAGTTGTGGTATATGGGCTTAGTTGCTCCATGGCATGGGGGATCTTTCCAGAACAGGGATCAAGCCTGTTGTCTTCTACACTGGTAGACAGATTTTTTATCATAGAGCCACCAGGGAAGCCATCCCAAGGATGCTCTTTTTATGTCATGCTGAACACTTTCTTTTCTTCTCACTGCATAGGAAGTTAAGGACTGATTTTTCTTCTAAAGAAATCTTGCCATTTGAGAGTAGAACATATCACTCTGATCCCAGAGTAGGTCAAGATGAAGGGACAGAAAGCTAGTGAAAACGGATACCATGGATCCCACCAGGTCCTCAGGCCCCTAGAGAAGGCACAGGAACTGGATTCCTGGAGCTTCCCCACCATACCCTCTGCTGCTGCTGCTGCTGCTGCTGCTAAGTCGATTCAGGCGTGTCCGTCTCTGTGCAACCCCAGAGATAGCAGCCCACAAGGCTCCCCTGTCCCTGGGATTCTCCAGGCAAGAACACTGGAGTGGGTTGCCATTTCCTTCTCCAATGCATGAAAGTGAAAAGTGAAAGTGAAGTCGCTCAGTCGTGTCCGACTCCTAGCGACCCCATGGACTGCAACCCACCAGGCTCCTCTGTCCATGGGATTTTCCAGGCAAGAGTACTGGAGTGGGGTGCCATTGCCTTCTCCGCCATACTCTCTAACACAATGGAAATATTCTGTGCTGTTTGATAGGGTAGCTGTGGGCCACATGAAGCTTTTGAGCACTGGATATGTGGCTAGTGCAACTGATGAATTGAATTTTTCATGTAAATGCATTTAAATTAATTGAATTTTAAATTTGCCATGTGTGGCAAGTGGCAGCTTTATAGGAGAACACGGAATTAGAATTCTTTGGGTGTTTCCATCTCCACTCTCTCTTCTCAAGGGACCCAGCTTCCCCATATATGTGGATGAGAGAGACTATCCCATGGTGGTGGTGGGCATTTCTGAC
>NW_011494941.1:1925580-1976577 GCF_000754665.1 Bison bison bison
CACCTGTCACTACTGGATTTGAATTATTTGAGGGCAGAAATTGTCTCTCTTCTATGGGAATATACCCAAAGAGCTCAGCTCAGGACCTGACATGAGGAACGTATGTTGAGTGGAAGCAAGTACTGCCCCGATGAAAGGCAATCTTTCCCCACGAGGAGATGACTTATCTTCTCTTAGGGAAGCTTTATAATTAAACACAAACCATCTCTGAGACTTATTTTTAATAGCCCAGAAGTAAGCTAAGTTGGAAAACAAACTATCCCTGCTTACCTTTATCATCCAACCAAAAGAATTTCTTTGCTTCTTTTTAGCATCAGGGCTGTTGAAACAGGAAGATTTTCTTTCTTTCTCATAAGGCCACTCCTATTTCCTACCACTAATGAGCTAAGCAAAAATGTTCATTATAATCTTCCTAATAGTCTTGAGTATAAAGGACAATAGTCTAAGAAAAAATAATAGCCCAAATAACTAGTGTTAAGTAGCACTTCACAGTTTATGAAACATTTGCCCATGCACTGATGAGTTTGATCCCAACAATAGCCTTGAAAGTTTCTAATCATCATTTTCATTTTACAGAAAAAATTAAGGCTCAGAGCAATTCTCCAAATTATTCAAAGATTCAAAGCTTTATGAGGTAGAGTTAAAACTGAAAACCAGGTTGATCTAAGAAGCTCCTACCACACATAAGGAAAACACTTTGAGTTAACTAAAATGAATTATATGTAGATCTCGAAGACTGCGGTAGATTTCAACATAAGAAAATTAAAGACCAGTTTTGCCTGTTCTGTTTTCCCTGCCTGGAGAGAGATTCCCTTTTTTCTTTTTATTTACCCAAAGGATTATTTCATCCTGAAAGAATCCAAATAGACTAATTAGGTTCCTCTTCAGAAAAAAGAAAAAAAAAAAAACTCTATTAATAAATTCTCTGCCTTCTGATTCTCAAAGACTTTTGCTGTTTGTCAAGTCATTTGTCAGTTAACTAATTAATTTATCCATCCATCCAACTGGCAAACTTTTAAGGAGCCCCTGTTGTGAACCAGTCCCTCCACCCGGAATTCATAGATGAGAAAGGAAACAGCCTGTATCTTCTAGAAGCTTAAGCTTTCTTGTCTCTTGACCCTGATTATTTTGAATTGAACTAGTATTCATTGTTTTGTTTCATTTGTCTATGGCACACTGCAAACCTCACCCACCACCAAACATGCTAGGCATGCTAGCAGTGTCATCATTCATACTGATGACAAATATGTATTAATTGGTGGTAGAAAAGAAATTAGAAGCACTATATTACTATTTACTGAGCATTTCTTAAATAAGACCTGGAGAGTGGGGAGAAAGAGGGACAAAACAAATAAAAGGAAAAGGCACTTCCCTAAGGAGTAGAGAATCTGATTAGGGAGACAAGACATTTATAAAAAGTTGAAATGCAATAAATCAAAGAAGAATACACTCAAAAAGGCAAATTTGAATCTTATCCAGGACATATGACAAATAATGGTTTTACTGCACACATTTATCGATCATCTACAAAGTGCCATACACAGTGCAAGGTGTTTTGAAAAAACAGCTGAACTCCTAAGCAATTTTCATGCATCATCTGATTGGACCCACCAACCCTAAAATGCCAGAATCATTACAGATGAGGAAAACTCAGGCTCAGAAGATGGTAGCCAGACCAGTGAAAGTGAGAGTGTTAGTGGCTCCGTCGTGGCTGACTTCTTGTGACCCATGGTCTTCAGCCCACCAGGTTCCTCTGTCCATGGAATCATCCAGGCAAGAACACTAGAGTGGGCAGCATTCCCTTCTCTAGGACATCGTCCTAACCCAGGGATCAAACCCGGGTCTCCCGCACTGTGGGCAGATTTGTCACTGTCTGAGCCATCAGGAAATCCTGGACCAAAGTCACAAATAATACAGGCACCAAGACCCAAACTCAGGTTTTCTGACTGCATGTCCACTATTTCTTCCATTAGACAACATTGCCTCTAATGTTACAAATTAACTAATGAAAGGTAAGAATGATGAACATAGGCTAGAATGAGCTGAGGAGGATGGGCTTGGAAAATGAAGGATGGATATGATAGTACTACGGAAATTAAAATTTCAGTCATTACATGGAGTTTACCATTGCAGATTCAATGTATGTGATTAAACTACAGAGATTACTATTGTTATCAACGTTTGGTTAATTATATCGACCTTCCCTCTGGGATTGACTGTTGTTCTGGGAAAGGCCTTATTTAAGATAAATGCAGACCTTGTATCTTCTTGTATCTCCTGGTAGGGTTATCTGAGCTGTGCACATCCAAATATATTAAATAATGGACAACAGTTACACGTGCATATATCTTTTCTATGTATGTAACCACTAGCACAGTAGGTATACTAAGAAAGAAAACTGAGGGTGCAATACAGAAATCTGGCAGATATTATCTCATTCACCATTGTATCTCCTGACCCAGATTAGGTGCTCCATAAAAGTGTACTGTACTCATGAACTTAACTGCTTTGTGTTTCTTGCCAACTATTAATCAACACAGTATGTGTTGCACAACAGCCAAAAGGAATACACAAATATTCCATGTAACAAGGGCAAGGAGGAAGAAGAGCAGGAATAAAGCCCTGAGAAATGAACTGTTCTATACGGCTATGACCTTTGTCAGTCTTCTCCTGCCTTCTTCAGTCCTCCTCTAATCGAGAAATAAGACATGCATATGAAACATCCCAGGTTCCAGCCTATCGAGTCTCAAGTCTACCACCCGGAGCAGAAAATAGATCATCAGTCTCACTAGAATGTAGGGCCTGGAATTGGTCATCTGGCCATAGACCTAATTAATAGCCACTGGGCTTAGAATGGGGCCTGGACATCCAGAGAATAACTGAGTTACTATCTGTCTGCGAACCTGGCCCTGAGGATAGGACTGTATTGCTAACTTGCTTGGCAGCTGCACAGTGTTTCTCACTGGAAATGGGAATGCCACCATTTACATAGAGGTCCTTCCGAGTCCATCTAGCCCTTGCCAGATCCTATCCTGGGAATTAGGGCCTTAATCTTCTTACTATGACTTCCCTCCGGCTCAGCTGATAAGGAGTCTGCCTGCAATGCAGGAGACCTGGGCTCGATCCCTGGGTTGGGAAGATCCTCTGGAGAAGGAAACAACAACCTACTCCAGTATTCTTGCCTGGAAAATCCCATGGACAGAGAAACCTGGCAAGCTACAGTTCATGGGATTGCAAAGAGTCGGACACGAATAAGCAACTTCACTTCTCTTCTCTCCATACTATGAGCTCTTGGCTGGGTTCTGCCACGGAAAGGAAGCCATGGGCTGTTCCTCTAACTTGCAGAGCTTCAAACACCCAGTGTTTATCCCTTCTGCAGTGAGGCCCCAGCTACCTTATTAATGCCCCTGCATTCTAAGACCAGCTGAAGGAAAGCCCATATTTTCAAGAGCTATCTACAGCTTGTTAATGCCTTCAGCCTCAGTCAAGTAATTTTCCGTAATTCCTATTTCTCAATCTTACGTTAAAGTTACAAAATCTCATAGAAGAGTCTGCTTGAGTTATGACAGCCATATAGTCTTAAGTTTGAGGGAGCTAGTTTCACTTGTATGATTTTTCATATGTGTATATATGCATCATTTCATATACCTTTTTCTAGGTACTGGATGTGAAAAAGATATCACAAGTAAATGGTTATAGATTTATGGTTGACATTATTAAAGCCCAACTCCAAGGTCTTAGAAAAAAGCAACCTTCAAACTTTCCCTGAACTTTTTCTAAGAGTTAAAAGCATCTTTACAGATTTCCCCCTTCGGGGATTCAGAGCATCTTGGAGACAAAAGCATTTTCAGGTGCTTCCCTTCTGCCTTTAATCTTCTAACTCTGGGCAAAGGGGTCATAAAGGACTTTGCTTGGCAAAGGCAGAGAGACAGAAAGGGATTCCTCTGGAGTGGAAAAAGGGCCAAGGCTCTTTCCTGGGGTGGGGGTGGAGGGAGCTATACATCAGGGAGCTACAGGAGGTGCCTGCATTTCTAAAGGAGATGCTCAGAACACGTACTATCTCAGAACCTATTGGCCCTTACAATTTCCTTATTCTTACTTCTTAAGAAAAAACAGGAGGAAGAAAAATACAAGGACATTCACAATGACAAGAGCAACATGCATGTAACTCCTCAGGTCTACATACAACCCCTTGCTGGCTGCTTCATCATGCTTAAATAATTCATCTATGTAACTTAATTTCTCCCAATCCATTTAAAATTTTTGGAGTCACTTATTATGACTCCTAATTTCTGCCAAATATTTTAATACTAAAGGTCATTAACCTTCCAGCCATTCTTCAAGCAAATTTTAACCTGCTTTTCATTATAAAAGAGCCAGAAGTCTCACAAAGCATTTCAAAACACATCTAAACAGAACTATGTTCTTAGACTATCTCCATTTGTCATCCCCTAGAGCCACAATTCTAAACATAATTAACCAACTGGAAAAAACCTCAAGCAGAATTTCATTCAGATCAGTATCCTTTGATCACTGTCACTCTGGCAGCACAATTCATGTGCTTAGTAGATACTCAATAAATACTTACTGAATTGACTTGAAATGGGTTGTCACTGTGAGAGTGGGTTGTCAGCTGTGAGTTGAAATGGGTTGAAATGGGTTGTCAGCTGTGAGAGTCCTAAAGTGGGTGCTGAGGTCCCTTCGACTGAGCTACTCTAGTTTACGTTTGAGCCATCCCACCTGTTAACAGTGCTAATTATCTACCCGCTAAATGGAAAAGATATGACTGATCAGCCACGGTGCATCAATACCTTCATGTTTATTGTTATTATTTTTACTTTAATCATTCTTAAAGAGTGCCTTACTTGGTGTAATTATGAGTGGTCCCTGAAATCACTGTGAATGAATATAACAGCTGAGACATACTTGGAAAAAATCCATAGAGGATTAGCGGTTAATGGTGCATCTCTCCCACACATCCTGACATGCACAGTAGTTTTTCCAACACCTTTTGGCCCCCAAGTCTGTGTTTTCTTCCTTATGACTAAGATAATAAAATTCTAAAAATTCTAAGCTCTCAATAGGTAGAAGAATCACAACCCATGTGTGTGCACATACACATTTTGGAGAAGGAGGAAGAATGCCAGGAATGGGGGGGCGGTCAAGCAAGCTCATACCCAAAGCCCTGGCTCCCCACCTCCCTTGTCCCTTCTCTGCTGCTGTCTCCTTGGATCTTGCATCTGTCCAATGTCTGACCTCTAGGACTCATTCTGCACGTCAGGCTTGCCTGCTGGACAAGGCAATTCCAGTTTTTGATGCGCTGGAAATTTACTCCTTGCACAGGTCATGTCTTCTTTCAGACTCTGGAGAGGTCCACTGGGGCAGATGGATCCTGGCACTGCCTATTATGTGACATAAACAGTGGTAGTGGTGGTGACATCCTGCACACCAAGGGTACAGACCAACCTTGACAACCACCCGGACCCCAGCTCATCACTGAAACAGATGAACATTCTTAACATTCAGATCCAATCCATGCACATCTCCTGCCATTCCCCACAGTCATTTACTTCGTGGCTTTTGTTTTTTAAACAATCTTGAACACACCTCATTTTCACATGCCTCTTTTCCTTTATCTGTGCCATTTCCTCTAACTGGAATGTTCTGCCTGTTGCTTCTTTACTTTGGGAAACCTTTTCATTTCCCCAAATCTATGTATTCCTTTTTTGTGCATCCTCTCTTCTGGACCCCTTTTTGGAAGAATCAGATTTCCCTTCTCTCAGTCCAATTGTATTTTCTGCCCTATGTCCTTTTCAAAATCTTACAACATTTTAATTATTGTTTTCTATGTCTGACTGTCCTGACTACAAAGTGAACTTGTCAAAGGCAAGGCACCACACTTTTCCTTTGTATTCCAAATACCTAACATAGCGCTAAACACAATGTGCACAGTAATTACTAGATATGTTTGATAAAAGAAAAAACGAACAAATGGACCAATGAAGGAAAGGTGGATAGATGGGCGAACAAGTGAATGACTCTCTGTTCCATGCCTTAGAGGATTGTTATCCACTAAACTGCTATTGGAAGTCACATATCACCAAAATGTGCTAATGGTGAACCTGGGCAGATGATCTCCAGCTGAAAACCCTGTCTTGAGAGATACAGAATAGTATTCATTGCATTGTTACTCCTGACCAGTGAAAACATTTGCCCTGCAAATCATAGACACAGGGACTGCATCAAATCTTCCTTTCATTCTCTACCTGTAGCTTTAAATAAACACCATCAAAAGTCACTTAAAATGCTCCACATCTCCACTTCTTCTTTTGTAAAATAACTTAAATATATAATTTGAAGTTATTTGGAGGACAACATGCTGTAATTCATGGGGCAGTGTAAAGTGAGGGGCTTATCACCCAGTAGCCAATAAATGCACATGGTCCTCCTCTTATATTACCATGGGTTCTGAACCTAACTTATCTTCTCATGTAGTCTGCTATGGTAGAGACTACAACCTGTACCACTGGGCCACATTTACCAGCCTCCCTTGTAGCTAGGAGTGGGCTTCTGACTGGTTCTAGCCCATGGACCAAAAGTATCAATAGAAATGAAAAGGGCCATTTTCAGGTCTTGTTCATAAAAACCACTTATGGACACTCTTCCCTTGGCCTTTTTTACCTTTCTGGAATGGAAGCCAGCCCCAGGAAGGCCTTGGACCTATATACAGGAAATGATGGGACTTCCCTTAGCCTATATTCCTGAATGGCTCATGGAAAAGAGATGGCTGCCAATCAGCTCAACTGTCCAGGGCTACTACAGGAGAAAGAAGTTCACTCTGCTTTCTCTTGAATTATGCATTTATGCTGAGTGGCTGGAATTCTCCTAACTAACACCACTGTATGCTCCTTAACACCCAGATCCACAGCACTGAACATACCATTGAACTAGAACAGTGCTTGGCCAATGGTATATACTCATCTAAGGCTTCTAAAAGAAATGAGGGGGAAAAAAAATGAAGAAACCCACACCTACATCAGCTAACAAGTGTCAGGGCTGAAAATGTGTCCTTGAGTTTGACTTCATGGACTTTGTCAAAATTGACTATAAAAACAGTGTTCAAAGTATTATAGTTTCTGGCTTCCCTGCCGTGTAATTCTCAGCACATATTGATTTTGAAGCTCAAATCTTTGCAATTCCCTGATAATGCTATTCCTCAGAATAATGAAGCAGGAAGGTCCCCAACGCCCACAATTGTGCTAGGAGGGTAGGAGCTGTGATTTTCTTTAACCACAGGTATCTGCCTTTGCTCAGGCCCTCATTATAGTGTATGGGATGTTATTTAATCTTCAATGAATTTTTTCCTAACACTTTTTCTCCTCCTTATGAAACCCAGTCAAGTCTTTTGCAGATGCTGTGTTGCCTTCACTAACAGGCTTCCCAGGACAATCATGAGAATTAACCCTCTTGATCTGTGATGCCCCTCAACAAGAGAGGCATGCTAAGCTCAGGATCCCTAGATATGGGCAGTGTCAAGTCAGACCTTCTCTAAAGGTTTTAAGCAGTGATTCAGACTTGAACCGATTATTCAACTGTCACGTGTTTACTGAAGGCCTTCCAAGTGCTTTTTGCTGGTGAGGAATGCATGATTTACTTGTGAAATGTGACAAACAATTGAGCACGGGCACAGAATTTTGATGTGGTCCTTGGACATATAGAGAAAAACATCCATTTTCTGTATTATGCTGATTTATCTACTCCGTCATTTTTTAGTTTATTGAGTATCATGTCCCAGACCTTATTCTAGGAACTGGAGCTATATCTCTGTATAAAACAATGTCCCCAACTCTCATGAAGCTCTCGACAAAACAGTCCTGCTTATAATTTGATCTTAACATACCATACCTCTTCTGATTTTGTACATGTTATCTCTCTACCCAGAATGCCTGGTGCTCTTTCCATTACTCCACTCCATCTGTTTAACTTCCTGTGTCTGACAACTATCTCCATTCAAAATGTTGCCTGGGCATTTCCTCCTCTGTTATACTGCTCTGATAATTTAATTTTTTTAGACTAAAACCTGCCCTACTCTGTGTGTCTTGTAATAATTTTCTTTTTGCATTTGGCACATTCAGGCTTCCTTGGTAACTCAGCTGGTAAACAATCTGCCTGCAATGCAGGAGACCCGGGTTTGATCCTGGGTTAGAAAGATCCCCTGGAGAAGAGAATGGCCACCCACTCCAGTATTCCTGCCTGGAGAATTCCATGGACAGAGGAGCCTGGTGGGCTATAGTCCATGGGATCACAAAAAATCAGACACGACTGAGCAACTAACACGCAATTAGGGATGTACAGGTCTACCTCTTCTCCAAAGGTGGCAATCGAAGGCAAGGCTTGAGTCTCTTCTACCTTTAGGTCCCAGTGCCTAGAATCAGCTGGCCCACAAAACTTCAGCCAACCTTTGCTGTCCTCAACTCAACTGCAAAGAAGGAAATCAAATCCCACTGAAATGGAAGCGCCTGCCCCAGACAACAGAACTAGTTGGTAGAAGAGCTGAAACCAATTCATGCCCTTGTTCAGATGAATCAAATACATTGCCATGGACTTTTTGGTTTGCAGTTTTGTCTGGAGACAAATGTTAGTTCCTCATTTCAATTGGCAGAATATAGTGCATCCATCTGTCTAGGTTTTGTACTATAACTATTTGTGTCAGTAATCTTTCAATCTTTTATATTCAGGTTATACTTACTAAGGAATAAAAATATGTAAAACTAAGGTAGTGCCTACACAAGGGGGTCATAACCTCGGGAGATGGTAAATATACTAAAAACTAGAACATTTAGCTTCCTCTTTCTACCCTACTATAAAATCCTTTAAGGACAAACTGAGAGAGTTCTTTAATGGGACTTTCCTATTACCTAGCACAGAAAGCTAGGTTCCAATAAAGTCTATAAAAAACATATTCACTCCAAAAACCTTTTTAAGATTTTCCAGTTCCTGACATTACAGCAAAAATCTATAGCCTTTCATGATTTGCACATGCTTATCAATGCAGAATAATGGGCCCACAGCAAAGATTCATTCACCAGCCAACTGCTTTTCCTTAATTCATTATTTTGGTAAATACACATATTTAGATTTTTTTACATCAGTAAATGACTAAATGCTTTATATGCATAATTTCATGTATTTCTTTTAAGGGAAATGCTTCTATTCCTTATTTTACAGAAGAGAAATCTGATATCCATAAAGGTGAACTAACTTGATTAAAGTCATCCAGACAGTATTTTTCTGACCCAAGATTTCAACTGTGTTCAAGAGTTGTGTGTGTGTGTGGTAGTGCCATGATGGTGGGGGTGGGGAAGGGGTAGTATTAATTCGCTGGGAAAAACAAAATGTGGTATCACTGAATTCATAGACAAAATCATATATTATTTTTAAATTTTTTTTAGCAAATAATATATCTTTTAAAAACTTTTTAAATAAATTTTTTTGACCACACAATGCAGCACGTGGCATCTTAGCTCCCTGACCAAGTATCAAACCTGTGCCTCCTGCATGGAAGCACGGAGCCCTAACCTAACCACTGGATCACCAGGGAAGTCCCCATATAATATTTTAAATAAAGGCCTTGATATGTTTAGTTGTCCACATGTCACCCTGGGCTACCAAAAGAGTCAACACATCTTACCAATGTGAATGGTAGTCCTTTCAATATGCTAGTTTAAATAGTCAACTGTCCGTGTAAATGTGAAACATTTCTTTGAAGTGGAAAGTCTTGCTTCAAAGCAGAAAAGCAATGGCATTGGGGCTGCCAGCTTCCAGGGCCGTTTCTGAAAACCCAGTCATCAGACTGCCTTGATATCACTGTTAATCACCAGTGTCCTTAGCACCTATTGAAATGCTGAGATTTATGGAATATTTTGTAAGGATGTACACAGCTTCATCTTCTACCCAGACGGCTCCTTAAGAGGCCAACCTTTTAAAACTGTCTAGCCTGCTGGAGATGAATAATTTTGTAAACGAAGTATTTAAAAGGTTTAGTGTGTGATACAGCGAGTAACCCCGAGAACACTGAAATGGCCAGTAAGAAGCTTAAACTCGCTCTTGAGGAGACAGAAAAAGACATCATTAGACAAGTGCTTATAACTGCTGCCCCCCTGATTTTCTCATTTCAGGACTTTTATCAGCTCAGCCTTAACAGAAAATAAAGCAAAGCAAAAAAAAAAAAAATCTTTCCTTTTAACTTGCTTATGGAAAGAAAAAGGATTTTTTTTTTCTTTCCTGGTCCCTGAAACCCTTTTCTTCCAAACAAAACCTGCTAGGAGAAGTTTTCTTCCTTTCTTTGGAGACAGTGATTCTGGAAACAGAAAATGGTGGCCTTTCTATGCGATCAGAGGGTGTGGGAGGGGCCCGTGTTCGCTGATGCGAGGCACTAATAGGGAATGACCTTTGTCACCATGAGCCCTCCAGCAGCCACGCTCCATAGAAACCTCCGGGACCACAAGCCTGAACACTGAGCAGAGACTCTCTGGACAGGATGAAAGTGAAACACACCTGCGGCTGTCTTCCTTTTCCTTTAAGTCCTTAAGAATAAATCACAGCCATTGTTACCCCAATATTAGTGAGTCAGAGACATCAAAGAAGGGCTCTCTATAACTGAAAAGAATACATTTAATAATAGGGGAAAATTCCTATTACAGCCAATACAAAGATACATTCATTTGTCCTTCTCTTATATTAAAAAAAAAAAATCTTTCATCCATTGCTAATTATCAGTACAAACCTGGCCCACAGCCCGTGTTCTCCTATTTGATTCTACATCCAAGAAGATAAAATGTCATGCAAGTAAAACCAGTCCCTGCAACCTAAGTATTGGATGAAGAACTCATGCAGCTTATTACAAAGGAGTCAAGATGAGGTGAAGGCTCTTATTCTGATTCCAGTGATCATAATAACAAACCTCAGGGCTATTTTTAGGGTATCTTTAAAACAATGAAGAACTGCATTAGGAAGTATTTATTTCATGAAACAAAAAAGCAAAACGCAACAAGAAATCAGTTTGACAACCTCCTTTCAGATGGATTCGATGTAAGGCTAATTGCTCTTTTTTCCCCAAATGTGCATTCATTTACATACTCAAATATAAGTTAATGAGCCTTTACTGTGTACCAAACACGACATCTCACATGTCTAGTTGGAGATATGGAAAAGTATACTGCCAGTGAAAATACACTGTGGTAAGAAATACAATGGATGTAAAATAAATGCAGATGCCTGGCTCTCTGAGATGAAGGGCACCCACCCCCAGCAGAATGGGGCATGAATTAGAGGCAAAGCTTCAGGGCTGAGAGAGCACAGGCTCTAAGGTCCTACCAACAAACAGCTGCGCACGGCTGGAGTGTAGCTATGAATCAGGGGGAGTAGATGGCAGGCACTTCATGAATGGGCTTAAAACCATGCTAACCTGAAAGACTAGAAAGCAGAAGAGTAGCAGGACCAGTTCTGTGTTTTCAGTTCAGTTACTCAGTCTTGTCCGACTTTGTGACCCCATGAATCGCAGCACGCCAGGCCTCCCTGTCCATCACCAACTCCTGGAGTTCACCCAAACTCTTGTCCATCGAGTCGGTGATGCCATCCAACCATCTCATCCTCTGTCATCCCCTTCTCCTCCTGCCCCCAATCCCTCCCAGCATCAGAATCTTTTCCAATGAGTCAACTCTTCCCATGAGGTGGCCAAAGTATTGGAGTTTCAGCTTCAGCATCAGTCCTTCCAAAGAGCACCCGGGACTGATTTCCTTTAGAATGGACTGGTTGGATCTCCTTGCAGTCCAAGGGACTCTCAAGAGTCTTCTCCAACATCACAGTTCAAAAGCACCAATTCTTTGGCGCTCAGCTTTCTTCACAGTCCAACTTTCACATCCATACATGACTACTGGAAAAACCATAGCCTTGACTAGATGGATCTTTGTTGGCAAAGTAATGTCTCTGCCTTTCAATATGCTATCTAGGTTGGTCATAACTTTCCTTCCAAGGAGTAAGCGTCTTGTCATTTCACAGCTGCAATCACCATCTGCAGTGATTTTGGAGCCCAGAAAAATAAAGTCTGCCACTGTTTCCACTGTTTCCCCATCTATTTGCCATGAAGTGATGGGACCAGATGCCATGATCTTCGTTTTCTGAATGTGGAGCTATAAGACAACTTTTTCACTCTCCTCTTTCACTTTCATCAAGAGGCTTTTGAGTTCCTCTTCACTTTCTGCCATAAGGGTGCTGTCATCTGCATATCTGAGGTTATTGATATTTCTCCCGGCAATCTTGATTCCAGCTTGTGCTTCTTCCAGCCCAGGGTTTCTCATGATGTACTCTGCATATAAGTTAAATAAGCAGGGTGACAATATACAGCCTTGACGTTCTGTGTTTTGGACAGATGATTTCAGACATCCAAGGGCAAGGTAGATTGGCTGTATGGATCAAGCTGAAGTGAGTCCACACAGTGGAGCCCCTCACCCTCTTTCAAAGGACAGGAAGTTAGCATTAGCCCTTTCATCCCTCTCTATTGCCATTTCTAGTAAGAGAAGGGGTGCGTGATCTGATCCTTGGGACTGGGAATGAATGTAGGGAGTGGAGAGCTGACCATCTGGGGTTCTGTTTCAGGATCTACATAATGAGAGTGAGGGCGTTGGTGTCGGGCCAATCAGGGCGTTGGTGTCGGGCCAGTCAGGCCAATCAGAGGCAATCTGCCTCTGATTGGGTGAGGGAAGTCCTGTTTGGGTAGGGGAAGAAGCAAGGGGAAGATATTAGTAGAACATTGCCTTCACCCCTCCCTGACCAGCTGAGTAACTGTGACTTTGACTCCAGGAGGTCTCCAGATACAGACTTGGAGGGCAAGGAGGATGAAGACTGATTCCAACCTTAGATCTAAGCCACATACTCCGGGCTCAGCTTTGCCAGCAACATGTAGGTATTTTCTATATCTGGTTCCCCATGTCGTGTTTGCAGTTAGCTCAAAATGCAGAGAGAGAGGGACACACAAGTAAGTAACCCTTATGAAGATTGCCCAAGAAGAATCCAAATCACACAAATGGCAAGGGGGCTGAAAAGGACAAAAAGAGATTTCAGAGATACTGAAGACTGGATTTGGGATCTGGATCAGCAGTACATCAGTGAATGATCTTTCAAAAATCACCACAAAACAAAACCACTGAAACACCTTTCAATTGCCAAGAGGAAACCCTGGAATTTAGCAATTATATTTCTGTATTTCTTGATATTGTTGGTATATATTTACTTTTCATATAAAACTTCTTTGTGTCAAAAAAAAAAAAAAAAAGACATGTTAAGACCATCTTCTACATCCCAAGTATTTCAGTCTCTCTGATGAAAAATAATTGCTTTGAAGGGGGAGGGGCGGATGTTGTTGGGACATCCTTAATCAGCGCATTACCCGATAGGACATTTATTAAGGATAAAACATTTCTTTTATCCCAATAGCTGCCTCAGCAGTTGTTAAGATGAGAAGGGGGAGGGGAAAGAAAGCCTTTATCATTTCCTGATCTCTCCAGCAAATTGCCAATTTATGCACAGAATATTACAAATACTGCTGAATTATTTGAGCCTGGAATTAATTTAGAGAATCTTCTCCTTCTTTGAGTGCCCAGGGATTTGGCTTATCTTTATTTGCTGAAGGAACCATGTCACTGAAAGCAGTCTCAGGATTATTTCAAGTGAATGAATAATGAAATTGCCCGGCTTTCTAATGGTTTCCAAATTCCATGACTAGCTCTGGAAGCTCTTGTGGGCTAGTTCATCAGCTGGGTCCCCTCACTGTGGGTGAAGCACACCCAGACTTGAAACAGGAGCTTCTGCATAGAGTAATTAAAGGCAGTGAGGAAAACCCAGTGTCACCAGGGGTTACAGAAGGCTGCTTTGGCAAATGCAGAGAAGATATTTCATCCTTCAGACAGTATCATTAAGGTAACACACACAAAATAATCAATTACCAAAAGCGGCTAGTTTTTAATAATCCTTCACTAATGTGAAATCCCTTCATCATATTAGAAATCATTGCTCTTGTCAGTGATAAGAATGTGCCAAAGAAAGAAGAGGACTTCTTGACTTTAACACATGATAAACAAAGGATCCAAATAAATTACTGTTTTACACAAAGTTTCCTCTGTACCCTAGCTAACCTCCTAAAAATCCTCTACTCATCCATGCTGGTCAGTTATGTAACCAGTAATCATTCTGGATACCCATTTCCTTTTCTCATCTTGCTAAGCCATGAATATTTACTGTGGAAGACAATACAAATACAAAAATGAAAACAAAATGCACACTTAATCTACAAAATCAAATCTACACTTAATCTACAAAATCTACACACTTACTATCTGGAGTGTTTCACTCTAATAATTAATTCCTCTACTCCTACTCACATACATACACACAGAGAGATAAAATTGAAAATTAAAATTGAAGCAGACATTCATTCTGCTTTTGCACTGAGATCTTAAGAATCTTGTCAAGTCCTTAACCATTTAAAAAAACTTATGGCATATGATACTCTATCTTAAGACCATAACACAGAATTTAAGAGACTACTGGTTCTTTTTTAATTACTGAATCCTCAACATTCAAAACAGTGCCTGGCAGATAGCAGGCACTCAATAAACACCTGATGAAAGGATAAATAGCATAAAAGAACAAACAACGAATGAATGAATGGTTTTTACCCTGAAAATATTGAAATAATTCAGCTGTACAATCCCAGAGCTTCTCTTAGAAACCATTAGGTCAGAAGCAGGCACCATCATGATAAAAGTCTGGAGTTAATATAGTATGTGTCAAACCTGGTTATGAAATTGTCTTAACTCACTTTATTATATGCTTTATGTATCAATATATTCTCTGAAATCCAAACAACACATCTCTTCCAGGATGACAAGAAAAACCCAGGCCCTCTGTTCTGTTTAAAAAAAAAAAAAAAATACTGTGTCTTTTCTTTAAGAGTATCTGGTCTCTTTTTCAGTCTACTGTCTAAATCAGAATGCTATTCCAGCATACTAAAAAGCCTCTCTTATAATAGTTCCGATAATTCTATTGAACTGGGACTTCAAGGCATTAAAATAAACAGTTGTAAATATCTACTGATTAAGCATTAAACATAAGATATCATCAAATTGCTAAGTTCAAGGGGCTGCCATTTCCCGACTATTCAGCTCTTTTGGTGCAATTTTGATACATTTGCCTTAATGTGCCATTTGTGAAATGTATATCTTAAATCAGCAGTGAAATGAAACCAACATCATTAATTCTACAAAAATCAGGGAACTGCCACATGTATTATCCTGCCCTATGCAATGTTATCAGCATGGTACTTCCCAGGCTGGATATTACAATTGCTCAATATTATCCCTTATTACTTTAAAGGCAATTTTACATTTCACATCCAAATTAATGGCTAATCTCAACAGGCTTATTATGTTTAATTACTTTTTATTCCTGAATCCTCCCTTTCTCCCTGCTCATTCTTTCCTCAAATGATGGTCAAAAACTTGAGGTGTAATCAGAGAGCACAAAAGTTGTTAAATGGTGA
Organism: Bison bison bison; assembly: GCF_000754665.1. Lineage (NCBI taxonomy): Eukaryota > Metazoa > Chordata > Mammalia > Artiodactyla > Bovidae > Bison > Bison bison. Next base: position 1,941,179 of record NW_011494941.1, read on the forward strand.
ATGCTGATTAGAACAGAGGCAGGATCTGGAACTGAAGCTCTGCAAATGCAAGAGCAAAGAGTCTCTGAGACCTACAAAAAGGTCATATTTGATCAGCTGAAAAATTTCGCCAAGGACAAAATGTCTAGGTCCAGCTCTGTTTCTAACATGCCACATCCTTAAGCAAGTTGCTAAATCCCTCTGGTCTTCAGGTTTCATATGTATCCATCAGAGCGTCCATGTATCAGAGCCAACATCACACCCACACATGTAGGGTCCCTCTGGCCCTACCTTCATCCACAGTTTTAGCTAGAAGCGCTAGCTTGCACCCACCTGGCACCCAGCTTTCTAGACATGGCTGACCTTTTCAGATCCTGACCTTGTGCCTCACTTCCTGTCACCTTGCTTTGTCCTTCAGACTCAAATCTTTGAAGACTGTGGCCAGCTCTGTATTCTGGTTTTCCTTCTTGATCAAGGTGTGAACTGATCAGCTTGGCTGTTTCCTGAAGTGGTACAAACCCTGGCCCTCTCTAGAAGCATCTAAATCTAGCTCAGACTTCCTTAACCAGGTGGTCCCATTTTTCAAAGCAGCCTTCAGTGACCCCAATAGTCTGGCAGTCATTGTTCCTGGACCAGACCGGTATCAGTCCCTGGGCCCATTCTGATGAAAGCAGGATTTATATCATTGACTTCAAAATCTTAGGGCCTGGCATTATTTGTCCTTAGAAACCTAGGCTCTGGGCCCAGCAGTCTTACCTGAGGAGTAAGGCAGCTGTCAGTCGGACCTGGGATCAAGAGGCCCCAGAATGACTTCCCTGTGCAAACCCTATTTCTAACCTGAGGTACCGCCTTCTCTTGATCATGGTGTCAGCTCTTGGGTTCTGCTGGATTGCTCTTCCTCCCATCCTAACCTTCTCTAGGACAGGAGCCAGACTTGAGCCTCTTTCTGGTTCCATGGTCCTGCCTTCTACTAACACACTGCACAGGTTATATTGACACGCCGGCAGCCTCCACAGTACTGACTCTCACCTCCATCCTCCAAAACTGTGCCTTGTCAGCTTCTCTGGAACTCTGAGTACTGGCTAAATACCACCTGATGTAAAACTCAAAACTAAGCATAGCAATTGTTTATAAAGTGTCTACAGTGGATAAGGTACTTGCATTATCTCTTTTATGTATTTCCAACAATCCCCATATGGAAAATGCTATTATCCCATTTTAAAGATGAAGAAAATTAGATGATCCAGGGTGTCACCAAAGTGAAAATTAGAGACTGGACTTGATCCAGATCTTTTCTGTGCTGGTTGGATTCTCTATTTATATTAACTTCTTGTGGTGGCTGTAAAAAATTATCCAAAACATGGTGTCTTAATGCAACAGCTATTTATTCTCTCAGAGTTATAGAAGCTAGAAGTCTACGGTCAGTTTCACTGGGCTGAAATCAAAGTCCTGGAAACACTGCGCTCCCTCCAGAGGCCCTGGGAGAGAATCCTATTCTTGTCCCTGCCAGCTTCTGATGGTTGCTGGCATTCCTTGGCTTATGGCCTCATCACTCCTATCTCCGCCTCTGTGGTTACATTACATTCTTTTATGTCAATTTCCCTTAGTCTTCTTCAACAAAAACTACTTGTGATTGCATTTAATCTATACCTGAATAATGCAGGACAATCTCCCTAATGCCAGATCTGTAATTTAATCACATCTACAAAGTCCCATAAATGTTAATATTCACAGGCTCTTAGGATTAGGACATGGATACTTTAGGGGGTCATTGTTCAGCCTATCAAATTAGTAAACAATCCATTCCCAACTTCCATTCATTGAAAGCACTGGATTCTTTTTTTGGCATTGTGAATATAGTATTAATATTCATAAGAGTGAACTTCCTCAGTTTCCAGAACAATGTGCCTGTATTTCTCACATCTGAGACCTCATATATTCTTCAAAGCATCAGGAAAGCAGCATTAGCCTATTCATGCTACCACATGGGAAATCGAAGCTCAGGGGGACACAAATTTTCACTGAGGGTCACAAGTTAAGACGGAAGCACGTGAAGTGTACCCAATAAGGTGAGCATGAATGCTCTTCTGCCTGACCAATCACCATCCCTTCTCCCAGACCCTTCTCCACTCCATCCATTCCCTTCCTAGCTTCAGGAAATGTCCTCTCTCCTGCATTCCAAGCAGGTGGGGAGTCACCAGGGCACTCTGCGTGCTCTGTCTCTATTACCCAGAGTGGTGCTGTTTGTCCTTCATTTCTAACACATCGAGATAATGATTTCAATGAGTTTTTCTCCCAAATCACTTCCCTCATCTATAAACTGCGTTACTTTTTCCCCTTGTAATTATTCTACATTTTTGAACTACATTTACCATCTGGCTAGCCCAATTACGCAAATGATCCAAATCCTTTTGATTCTGGTTAAACTGCTGGCTTCCCACTTCTAAAATCATCTGTGAACCTGGATGTGACACGGCAAGTCATAAATAGATGGCAGTGGGAAGGTGGGCAGTGGGATGAGGTGGGGAGACATGTCAGGATGATGTCAGAGGAAGAATGGGAGGTGCAGGCTCGGGGTGGGGAGTGCATTCTGGACCCACTCCCCCAGGAGCTGGGGAGTTAACTGTATGAACATCCAAATGCAGCAGGTTCAGCACCTTTGATGTCTCATTTCCTCATGCTACAAAGAAATGAATTCTACATTCTCACCTCCTTGGAAGATTTTTGAGGATTAATGAGATGGGTTTGATAAAGCACCTTGGAGAGCAACACTACACAGCTAATTGACACCTAGATGATGTTGCACAGTAGCTGTTGTGAAAAGTGGGAAGTCCCTGTGTCTACAGCATATCCTCTGGTCTCTGCCTTCCCTGTGCAGGGTGTTCATTGCATCCAGGCCCCTGTTTGATCTCTTCCTGTTCATGAACCATTCAGCCAACAAAATATACTAAGAATCAGCTGAGGACGTAATGACCACAGAACTTGCTCTTGTCCTTGGGAGACTCACAGTTTAGATGGGAGGCAGGCGAGTAAAGAAGTGATTGAAACAGTGAAGTGAGGCCTGGAGGAGGGAAGCAGGATATCCTACAAGTAGAGAAGAAAGTTACCTAATTCAAACTGGGGCCAGCCCATCAGGGCATCTGATTCCAGAATGAGGGATAGCTGAACTAATTCTTAACTGGCAGGCAGGAGTTGGCCTTGAGAGAGGGAGAGGAGTACCCCAGGCTGAGAAGAGGGCACCTGCAAAGACCTAGAGGAGGAGAGGGCAGGGAAGGTTCCAGGAGGCGTGAGGCCCTGCTAGTTCCTGGTGGGCAAAGGCAAAGCAAAGCAATGGTGAGAAACTGCGGAAAACAGAGCAAATAACACACAAGTGAAGGCACATGTAATTTACTTGGGTCACAAGGCAATTAGTGTGCTGCTGCTATGTAGTCACTAAGTCATATCCAAATCTTGTCGACCTCGTGGACTGTAGCCTGCCAGGTTCCACTGTCCATGGGATTTTCCCAGGCAAGAATACTGCAGTGGGTTGCCATTTCCTTTTTGAGGGGATCTTCCCTACCTAGGGATCAAATCCATGTCTCCTGCTTGGCAGGTGGATTCTTTACCACTGAGCCACCTAGGAAGCCCAACTAGTGCACAAAAAGTAGTAAAAAGATTATGAATAAGTTTTAAGAGAAATTTATCGCCTTGCCAACTACTGCCAATGATTTTGCAGGTTTATGCAATCCTGCTGTGGGATCTGAATGATTGAAAACAGACCGGGACATCAAAACCTAACTGAGATGGCATTCACAGCTTCAAGATAATCAGGTTTGGGTTTTGCTTGTTGTAGTTGTGGTTTTACATTATCCTGCATTTATTCTTGTTTGCTATTATACTGAGCAAGAAAGGAGTAAGGTGATTTTTAAAAAAATGACATAAGTTTGCAAACGTCAAGGTTGTTCTTCATTGTCTAATCAACATGGAAAGCATCCTTAAAGACTCAGAACTCTACAATATATGCAGCACTGACTCTCAGATACACTAAGAACAATTCCAAGAAGCACCTTGCTGCCCAGTTCTATGGGCAGAGAGAGAGAAAAACAAAGACGCCATTGCTTCACCCACACTCAACAAGGCTGGTTCCATACCAGGTGTCGTCCTCGGGTCCAGGGCAGGGAGAAAAGGAGAACCCAGTCCCTCCTTCCTCCAAGGTGACCACACTTTAGGGTGGGTGATCCGGACAATTCTCACCATATTATGGTTAGAGGAATCCACCAGCACCTGGATGCTTATTGAATGCCAGAGAGAATAGCAAACTCACTGCATGCATGATCTCATTTAAGTTTCATAAGAACCTTATGGGACAGGATCATTTGGCACATCCATTTAGCAGACCACAAAACTGAGTTTCAAGTTATCCAATTTAAGCTATTTTTCCAAGCCACCTCACTACCCTCAGGAAAACATAGAATCACAATTCAAACTTAAATCAGGATGAATTCCAAACTTAAATCAGGTTGAATTCCAAACTTAGAACCTTTGCTACTGACAACTTGACTGTCAAGAGCTAATGCAATGGCATAAACTGCAAAGATCCTGAGGCTACACAGCACAGAAAAGGGTCTTTACAAGATCCTCTAACCCAATAAGCCCCCAGGGTATGAATTAGAAAACTGAAGCACACAGCAGTCAGGTGACCCACTAACGGTCAAAAACAACTTCGAGGTGTCCAGCGCTCTTGGTTCCTCACACTCAGAGTGATTTTGCTAGACATTTGTCCCTATTACTCTGTGGCACATGTCAGCAGGACTTGGGCTGTTTCCAGGCCACACAATGCCAGCTCTTTTAATCACAGGGGGTTGGTTTCTACTCTGCAGCAGGTAGCACGGTTAACAGAGCTCATTCTGGAGACAGTCAGCCTGGGGTCCCAGCCTAGATCTGTTGTGTGAACTTGAGCAAGTTATTAACCTCTCTGTGCTAGTTTCCCATTGCATGAAATGAGGCCCAATAGCTATCAATCAGGTTTGTTCTCAGGATTAAATGAGTTACTACCTGTAAGGGACTCAGATATCTAAGATACCCTTCTAATCTGTTGGGATACACTGGCACTCTGATTCTCTAATACCCTCCTGCAACCACCACCACCACCCCAGCCTTTGAAAGAAAACATGGACTTCCTGAATTTAATTCTTACATTTGGCAATGAATCTCCTCGGGATCTGGCATATATTTTCTCAAAATGCAGATCAGTATCAGAGAAGGCAATGGCACCCCACTCCAGTACTCTTGCCTGGAAAATCCCAGGGACGGGGGAGCCTGGTGGGCTGCAGTCCATGGGATCGCTAAGAGTCGGACACGACTGAGCAGCTTCACTTTCACTTTTCACTTTCATGCATTAGAGAAGGAAATGGCAACCCACTCCAGTGTTCCTGCCTGAATAATCCCAGGGACAGAGGAGCCTGGTGGGCTGCTGTCTGTGGGGTCGCACAGAGTCGGACACGACTGAAGTGACGTAGCAGCAGCAGCAGATCAGTATCAAAGAAAATTTGTTTTATAACCAGAGGTGTTAGAGGCTAAAGAGTCCTTTCAGAGCTATCAGAGCCCTTAACTCATCTTTTTCCTATATCTGGTATCACCTTCTAATGTTCTTGACAACTTACTCATTTAACAAGTGAAACTTAGTCACTGTTATATCCGACTCTGCAACCTCATGGACTCCTCTGCTCATGGAATTCTCCAGGCAAGAATACTGGAGTGGGTTGCCATTTCCTTCTCCAGGGGATCTTCCTGATCCAGGGATTGAACCTAGGTCTCCTGCACTGCAGGCAGACTCTTTACAGTCTGAGTCACCAGAGAAGCCCAGAATGTGCTGCTTATCCCTGCACTCTGTTCCCACTAATTGAAAGCAAGCTCTATGAAGGCAGTGATCCATGTTTATTTTGGATCATCTCAAGCAGCTAGAAATGTTCATTGAAGTGTTGGGTCTCAGCAGGAATCAAATCTGCTTCCCACGGGAACCTCCAAAAGCAGTCCTTGTTCCGCAAACACACAGGAAGTGCTCCATGCACACTTGCTAACAAGTGAATGAAGCGTGAGACATGCCACATACCAGCAGGCTGACCTTGGGCAAGTCACTGCAACTTGCAAGTCACTTGCAAGTCACTGTAAAATGATAACAATATATCCCATCTCACAGAACACTAAGCAGACTAAACAATAAGTGAATAGTAAAATTACTTTTCCAAACTGAAGTGCAGTACAGAAATGTCATTGTTGCTCTTATATATGGAATGACGGGGACATCATTTACTCATCATCCATCTAGGACATGCACTGAGCAAACTCAAATGAACACGGCACAGCCACTGTCCTCAAGGAGTTTACTGGTGCAGGGGAAAAAAAAAATGAAGGCTTTGGGGGAGGGGGTGTTTTCCAGCCAGTCCACAGAGGAAATGACTGCCAAAAAAGTGTAATCTAGGAATGCAAGGCAGAGAGGAAGAAGGGCTGCACCCAGTGAGGTATGAAGCTATTCTACATGCCAGGGAGCTTGTACCTGTTAATACTCAGAACCACGCCTGTCACGGAGCATTGCTATTCCTATGGCACCAATGAGGAAACCAAGGCTCAGAGAGGTTCAGTAACTTACCCAAGGTCACACAGCTTTATATGACAGAAGCCACATTTGAACCAGGCCTGCTGGACTGCATATAACAATCATATAACAATCATTAGGCAAAACAGTCCTAGAGAAGTTTAGTTTTGCCAGAGAGCTGTGAACAACACTGGTGCCATGTGACTTGGAACTTCAGGGCCCAAGATCTGTGCTCTGGCCCTGGGGGTTTCTCCCCAGGGCTGCCCACAAGGATGAAGACTGAGCACTAGACCCTTAGATTAACCCATGTCTACAGGCCACCAAGCAGGGCCAGCACCGCTAATGAGCTGGCAAGTCCCTGAGGGAAGTTTGCCTCCTTTCTTTCAGCAGACAGTGGTTTAAGTCACTCAGCCTTTCAGCTCACACCCAGAGCTCTTTTCCTCTTTGTAGGAAAGTCATTTGCATCTCTAAGAGGCTCATTTGCATCAAGCCAGGCCACTGGGGCTGCTCTTCCTCTTTGTAAGGTACTGAGCCCATCATGTGAAGTGGGATCCAAAGCATCTCAGAGGGTGCGTGGGCAGAGGCTCACCATCCTCGCATCTCTGCTCCCAGCCCAAGTCTAAGACAGAAGGTCTCTTGGCAGTAGTCTCGGATTCAGGAAATATGGGTCCCACACTCCAAGAATACCAGGCTCTTTGCCATATAACAGAACACAGTGGGCAAACTGGAGACATCAGGAATACAGACTCCTATTCTGGCCTGGGAGAATACCTTCTTTTATGCTCCCCAACTTTCTATACATATTCACTATAAATATTGATACATCTGTATTCACTTCTTACTTTCTCTATATATCTCTGAATCTGTTTATTGGGATGGGCAAAAGCTTCCTTTCAGTTTTTCTATAAGATGTTATGGAAAATCCTGAATTTTTTTGTCAACCCAAAATATCTTAACATATATTTATATACATATAATAAGCAATATTATATGTATATGGTGTATGTGTGTGTGCTGTGCTTAGTCATTCAGTCTTGTCCAACTCTTTGCGACCCCATGGACTGTAGTCTGCCAGGCTCCTCTGTCCATGGGATTCTCCAGGCAAGAATAATGGAGTGGGCTACCATGCCCTCCTCCAGGGGATCTTCCCAACCCAGGGATCGAAACCAGGTCTTCCATATTGCAGGAAGATTCTTTACCAGCTGAGTTACCAGGGAAGCCCAAACAGTGTATATATCTTCTGTATATATCATATTGCTCTTAACATTTTGCTTTTGACTCATCTGTTCATATGCCTCCCCTACACTAACCCCTCAACCAAACGATGAACTCTTTGAAGGACAACAGTCTTTTCTGTACCCAAGCACCTGCCCGAATCCTAATACCTAACATGTAACAAACTTAACTCATGAAATATCTACTGTTCACCTACCAGATGATGGGGACCCTTCTTGGCACTTGGGAAACTTCAATGAATAAACACAAAAATATTCCCGCTTTTGTGGAACTTAACATTCAATCAACATAGGAAACATAATAAATAAATGGATGCTTATTTAATGAGGATAACGAATGAATGACAGAAGGTGAGTGCTTGACCTGCCTCTGACCCCTTTCCAATTTGATTATGAACCTATTTTCAACCAGAAAGTTTATACTGGCATTATAATTTGCAACACAAATCTGAGATTTTACTTGATTTCACATTGATCCTGTGGAGAAGGGAAGCACAGAACCATGTGCCCTATTTTGTGGAGAAGACTGACCCCTAGACAGTGAGGACGCCTGAGCATGCAGCCTAAACATTGCAAACTGGTCTCCTAATCTCCTAATCCTGTCACCCAGGCTTCCAGGCTCTCACCCATGTGGGTGTGGCTGAATTTTCTGTTCTCAAAGGTGAGGCAAATTTCAGTGTAACTCTGGCATTTCTCTTTTATCTTCTGATGTCTTGGTCTTAACACCTTTCTGATCATCTACTCGATCTCTTCCTGGTGTATATGTCAATATCTCAGCTGTCAATGTTAACAAATTAGTAATAATAAATCAATGGCTTATGTATGTACAGTCTTTCCAAGTTTCCAAGGAGTTCTCTAACCTCATTTGATCTGACAACCCTTAGAAGTGGGAGATGGGAATGGTAGAGATGGTTACTGCCAATTTCATTTTGCACATGGGGAAATAAACCTACAACAGGAAAGATGAGACCAGCCAGGGTTTGCGTGTGTGCTACATGGAAGAGCCAGGAAGGGCTTCTCTGACACATCCTTCTCCAACATCAGTGGGCTCCCCGCCTCCCACCAGCCCCACACCCAGCCCCCAGGCACAGTGAATTTGCTCTGAATGTCTCATTCAGCATCTTCCAAGCCCTGCGCCCTTCCCTTGAGTCAGCGAGTCAGGGGAGGCTGCCATCCGTGCTCATCTTTATGCGGATAAGAAGAGCAGGATGTGTGTTCTTGTGTGGAAGCCTGTAAAATCTATTTATGGACCTAATTGTCAGTTTTCATGAGTGACAGGCATACAGTGCTTTGACTACCCAGCCTAATGTGTCTGTATCTGACATTTTAAATAGCACTCTCTCTTCCCCTCCCTGTTCTTTTAGGAAGTAATTTGAAAGAGCAGGTATTTTTAAATTCATATATCTTTAATTATATCTATACAACTGTCAGAGATTAATGATTTCCTCAATCTGCTTCTTCTTAAAGGAGAATTCGGAACTTGGGAAATGCTGAAAAGAGCTCCAATGGATATGCTGTCAGTAACAAAGACATTCGCAAGCAAGGGCTTCAGCTTCAGTCAAGTTCAGGTTCTTGTTGTAGATTAATTTTGCGCGACGTTTCCATGAATTATTGAGAGAGCAGCACTCGTGGACGGCAAACATAAATAGATCTATCCTTGTAAACCAATAAAAAAGCATGTGACAGACGGGGAGTAGGCTCTGTAGGGAAAAAATACTACCTTGCTACCCCAGAGAAATAAGTAACAACAGGCCCCAGATGGTATCCATGTCTTTTGACCCCCAAAGAAAACCTCACCTTCCCACATAAGCAAACTCAATCTAGAAGCTTGAGGTCATGGAGGACTTAAAAAAGAATCACAGCAAGCTCTCCTGCTTGATACCAGAATTTCAGCTGCAATGAAACTCATTTAATAAAGATTTGCTTGAAGCCGGATGGGTGCCAGGCACAAGGCAGGCTAGGGGTGCATGCTAGTCACAAGGCATGGCCCCTAGCATCAAAGGGACCACAATAGAGAGAGAATAAAAATACCTTGCAGAGAATCCTGGCAGACAGTGGAAGAAGGGCATTCAGGTATGCTCGTCTTATGAGAAAGGAGAGGCAGTCAGCTGGGTACAAGCTCTCTTGCTAACCAGCTACATGATGCTGGGCAAGTCCATTTCTCTTTATTCCCCAGTAAAATGAGATCAATACTACTTTTACTTTGTGAGCATCACATAAAATCTGGCTTTTGTTTCCTATGGCTGTCTCATCTCCTCCCCTGCATAGACCTTGTGCCCCCACACCCTGACTTTGTCACCATCCCTCAAAAACACTATGATTTCTTATGCCTTAATACACGCAGCACTGCAAGCGGCTCAGGCACGTCTTCCTTTTGTTTAGTCAACTCCTAATCAACTTTCATAAGTGAGCTTGAAGGCTACCTCTTCTCTGAAGCGTTCTCCAATCCCTGGTAAACACCTACATGAAGATGTCACACTGAGCTATAGTCACTGTCTATTCTCACATAGGGCTTGCATCTCAAGAAAGAAACTGTGTTTTATATTTTATATCTTCACGGCCTGGCTAGTGACTGGCCCATGGTAGACAGGTACTCCACCAACTGCTGTTTAAATGAATATAGAGTGAATGAATGAATAAACAACCGAATGAAGGATGAATGATACATGCGAAGACCTTGTAAACTGTTACTGTTTAATAAATGCTTACTATGCCCCAGGCACATAGGTACATGCATATCATTTCAATCAACCACAATATCTCCACAAAGTAGGCTTGTTACAAGTAAATTCATGGCATGGGTACTAGCCAATCAGAACTGACGCCAGTGACACACAACACCAACCCTTTAGAAAGAAATTAAACCAGTCAATCTTAAAGGAAATCAACCCAGAATATTGACTGGAGGGACTGGTGTTAAAGTTGAAGCTCCAATACTTTGGCTACCTGACGTGAAGAGCTGACTCATTGGAAAAGACCCTGATGCTTGGAAAGACTGAAGGCAGGAGGAGAAGGGGGTGACAGAGGATAAGATGGTTGCATGGCATCACCGACTCAACAGACATGAATTTTGAGCAAATTCCAGGAGATAGTAAAGAACAAAGTAGCCTGGCATGCTGCAGTCCATGGGGATGCAAAGAGTTGGACACGACTTAGCAACTGAACCACAGTAATAATGGGCTAAATGGCAACCCCTAAATGACCTTTTTCGTGTCCTAATTCGGGGATCCTGTGTATGGATGTGACCTTATTTAGTATAAAGGTCTTTACAGACATATTTAAGTACTTCAAGATAAAGAGCCCATTCTCGATTATTTGGGTAGATACTAAATCTAAGGACAAATGTAGGGGAGTCAGAGCATTAAGAGATGTGGCCACGCACCAAGGGATCTTAGCCAACACCGGAAGCCAGAAGAGGCAAGGGACAGAAGCTCCTCTAAAACCTTCACGTGGACACTTTGATTTTGGCTTTCTAGCCTCTGGAACTGTGAAAGAAGACATTCCTGTTATTTTTCTTTTAATTAATTATTTATTTGGCTGCACTGAATCTTAGTTGCAGTACGTGGGCTTAGTTGCCTCATGGCATGTGGAATCTTGCCAGACCAGGGATTGAACTCATGTCCTTGGCATTGCAAGGCAGATTCTTTACCACTGGGCCACCAAGTAAGTCCCTGTTGTTCTTTTAAGCCATTAAGCTTGTGGCAATTTTTTATAGCAGCCTTGGGAAACTAGTACAGAGTTACCTTTATCTCTGCTATCAAGACGAGGAAATTGAAGTCGAGAGAGGAAAAGTTTTTTTCAAGGTACACAGCTATCGACCAGCAGAGATGAGATTCAGATCTGGGCCTGTCTCACTCTGAAGACTGTATTCTCTCTGACATCAGGATCCTCCCAGGGGCTCCACAGAGAGAAACCTCCTCCGGTTCTCAGTGCAAGCTTGGACGCATACAGATGCTCAGTCCCTACCTGTGGATGCCCATTCACTGGATCTGAGGAAGGGCTGTGTTTTCTGATAAACATCCAGGTGGTTTTCGTTACAGTGTGGCTGTGAAGGATGGCACTGAAGGGTGGAGTTTTCACCTCACATTCCTGCGTGAATGCCCACTCTGAAAATACAGATCATGCAATACAGAAGGCAAAAACAGATGAACCCAACCTCCAGATTCAAAGCTGAGCTCTCCATCTTTTTCATGGGCATCTCCCCAATGCTGCTATGTCACAAAAGAATGAATGGGAGCCGGGAAGAAAAATATATGGGCTGGTTCTAAACCAAAGTCATTCCAACTCCCCAAAGGGTTTGTTAAATCATTTCTAATTCCAAGGAGCTGAAGTAAATATTTAACTCTGGATTCCTAATCCATAAATATCTACACACAGGGATTTCCCCATGTTTGACAAGCCCACTGGAAGTCGTGCAGTTTCAGCAAGTGTGACTAAGGAAACCTTACAATCCCCCACCCCAAAACGGGGAACATCTGCTCACCCCTGCAAGAGTGCTGATGCAAGGAACAGTGTATGTGAGCCTGGGGTGCAGCCATGATGACTGAGAACTGCTAAGGGATTCAGCTTTGAACAGCGAGTTTAGGGAAGACGAATCAGTGACACCTCCCTCCATAAAAAGGGGAACTGACAAAGTTGCTACAGTAAGTACCTTCCAAAGGATCCTGTGGTATTTTCCAATTGTTAACTTTATGGTGATTAACATTTAAAATGGGCTTCCAAAGTAAAAATGGTGATATTATTTCACTAGAGAATTCACCAAGAAAATTAAGAATCCTAGAATGGGACTTCCCCGGTGGTACAGTAGATAAGAATCTGCCTGCCAATGCAGGGGACACAGGTTCGATTCTTGGTTCAGAAGGATCCCACATGCCACACAGCAAGTAAGCCCATGCCCCACAACTACTGAGCCCACACTCTAGGGCCTCTGAGCCACAAGTCCTGAGCTCGCATGCTGCACTACTGAAGCCTGCATGCCCTAGAGCCCAGGATCCAACAAGCGAAGCCACCTCAATAAGCAAGTGCAGCACAGGGATGAGTAGCCCCTGCTCGCTGCAACTAGAGAAAGCTCGTGCATAGCAAGACCCAGCACAGCCAGAAATAAAGACTTTTTTTAAATGTGGTGCTATGTGGTGCATAAAAGCAGACCATTTAGACCAACAGAAAACAAGAGAGAGACAAAAGTAGACTCTCACATATATGGTCAATTAAGAAAAGAAGAATCCTAGAATAACGTTGGCAGAGTCTCTCAATTCATCCAACTCTTTCAGTTGAGACATCTGTGTGTGTGTGCGTGTGTGTGTGTGTCTGTGTGCGTGTATATAAATATATATATGTATATATAACTTTATTAAGTTTATTTTCTTTATTAAATGTGAGGCATCTTGAAAGGAATTGAAAAATAAAAAGACCAGGTTCCTTCCTTGAGACGTTCTAACTCTCTCCCTAAATGATTAGCAAAAAAAAAAATAGTAAGAGTTGTCACTTCTTAAATACCTGCTATGTCCCAAGCCCACTATTAGGTTCTATATATATATCTCATCTCTAATTCTAAAAATCCTCATTTTCTGAGTGAGTAAAGAGGTTCTGCAGGTTAACCAGCTTGTCCAAAGTTTTCTCATATAATGTGGAGCCAGGTTTGAAACAAAGGATCAGTTAGGGGCCAATCAGACAAACAGAGTCCTTGCCAAGTTTTCAAAGAGAGAATTTCATGTGGGGAACCCTTACAATGGTGTTAGAAAAGCTGAAAAGCCAGGGAAAAAGGAACTGATCCAGGGATTAGCGAGAGCAGGAAGCTGTGAGCAGTCCTGGGATTAGACCAACAAAAAAAGGAGATGCTGTGACCAGGATGCAAGACAAGGGACTGGGACCATGGCTGTGTGGTCCAGGGGCGGTTAAGACATCAAGAGGAGTGCCAGCGTCCAGCAGGACCCAGATCCACAGAGCACTTGCACTGACTGCCAAAGCCACAAGAGGAAGAAGAGGGAGAGGGAAAAGTGTCCAACCTCTTTGTCCCACCCTCCAGTCTCCCTCCATGACCTCCTACTGGCTGAGCCCAGCCACAAGACCCAATGTCCGGAGAGCTTAAGGGAATGGAGTTTGCAATGTCCGCTCCGTGGGATACACAGAATACCCTGCCATGTACAGGTAGAGGATGAATCTGAGAGCAAACAAACAAGAGATCAGGATGCCAAGACCTGGGTTACTTCTCAGCCCTTGATCTTGCTGACAGAAAAACACTACATCATGAGAAGAAGCTGAGATCTAGTCTTGAAGATGCCACCGTTCACCACGTGACCACATGCAAGCTGCACAAGTCCTGGCCTGTTTTGAAAAGCATCGTGTACTTGTTATGCCTGGCACTGCCAACTCCTGGAGCTGATCTGAGGGCCAGGCAGGATGGCCTGGACACTGGGCCTTTGTCAACTGTGAGGCCCTGGTCTGTTCCTGAACCACACAGCAGATTTTCTTTCACTTAGCAGTACTGTATATCTATCCAGACTCAACCCCTACTCCTATCACCAGGATATTCCCATCAGCCACTCACCTTGAGATGCCCTTTGCTCTAACCCAGCTACCTTGCTTAGCTCTGCTCTTCCCAAGGATATTTTCCAGGGACTGGAGAGAGGAGAAGGATTTCACATCAGGAAACGACTGGCTGGAGGGGGAGAAGGTTAAGGCCTGACTGAGGCTGCTGCCTGGTAATCCTCTCTAACTCCTGTATGGCAAGAGGTAACAGACAATCATTTCTTGTGACTGAGACAAGATCAAAGGATTAAGGGGTTTTCGGTAAAGAAGGGTTGGTGATCAGTCATGAGAACTGTAACAGTCAGGCTGCTGAAAAGAACAGCTTGCTAGGTGAAAGTCTGATAATACAGTCTCGGACGCCTGTGAAAAGCCTGAGTTCTTTCAGGGAGAAAGGCCAAGGAAGGGGCAGAGCCTGGGTGTCTGCCCAGAGAAGCTGCTATCACATTCTAGCCAGGCCTGGCTACAAACATGCCTGCTGCTCCGGGAGGTGAGGGGTTACTAGCTGAGCCTTCAAGGTCTCCTACTAAAGGTGATGCGTCTCATCCACCAGTTATCAGGCACTGATCCCAGGCATACAGGTCTGCGCCCCGTCTTATACTATACACTTATACTTATACCCTGTATAGCAGCCAGAGTATTTTCATTTGATAAATGAACAGACAAACACGGTATCAAGAGCTGTATTTAAAGTTACTCCATTAACAACAGAAGTTACTAAAAGCAGCTATGTTTCTCAGATACTTACTCTTGTCTGGAGACTCCTCATGGACAGAGGAGCCTGGCGGGCTACAGTCCATGGGGTTGCAAAGAGTTGGACACGACTGAGTGACTAAGCACAGCACAGCACAGACGAGACACCGTGCTAAGTGTTTCACAATTAAGCCCCAAGCCATGATGAAAAAAAGTGAAAGTGTTACCATACACCAAGCTAAGTGTTTCATAGTTAAGCCCCAAACCATAAGAGATACTGGTCTTCTCAATGAACAATGAAGGACCAGGATCTGAAAGAGCCTGAGGAAAAGATTTGTGTTAGCCACATTCAGAAGTAGGAGAAGCAAGATTCAAATCGAAGTCTCTCTCCTTCAAGAGTTCTTAATCACTGTTCATCATTGCTTCGTTTGTTCACTCAGCAAATATTTACCAGGCACATGCTATGTGCTGGGCACTGGTGGAGGTGCTGGTCACACTGCAATGGACACTGCAGTGTCTTTGGGAGGGAGACACTCTCATTTGTGACACTGCAGGATGTCGGGGACAATCCTTCCATCAATAGGTATGCAGCATCTTGGCACCATGTGAAAGGTAAAGGGAAAAAGGAAAGATATACCCATCTGCATGCACAGTTCCAAAGAACAGCAAGGAGAGATAAGAAAGCCTTCCTAAGTGAACAATGCAAAGAAATAGAGGAAAATAATAGAATGGGAAAGACTAGAGATCTCTTCAAGGAAATCAGACATACCAAGGTAACATTTCATGCAAAGATGGGCTCAATAAAGGACAGAAATAATAAGGGCCAAACAGAAGCAGAAAATATTAAGAAGAGGTAGCAAGAATACACAGAAGAACTATACAAAAAATGAGCCAGATAACCACAACGGTGTGATTACTCCCTAGAGCCAGATATCATGGAGTATGAAGTCAAGTGGGCCTTAGGAAGCATCACTACAAACAAAGCTAGTGGGGGTGAAGGAATTCCAGCTGAGCTATTTCAAATCCTAAAAGATGATGCTATTAAAGTGCTGCATTCAATATGCCAGCATATTTGGAAAACTCAGCAGTGGCCACAGGACTGGAAATCCCAAAGAAGGGCAATGCCAAAGAATATTCAAACTATCACACAATTGCACTCATTTCACATGCTAGCAAAGTAATGCTCAAAATCCTTCAAGCCAGGCTTCAACAGTACGTGAACCAAGAACTTACAGATATACCAGCCAGATTTAGAAAAGGCAGAGGAACTAGAGATGAAATTGCCAACATCCACTGGATCACAGGAAAACCTAGAGAATTCCAGGAAAAAATATCTATTTCTGCTTCATTGACTACACTAGAGCCCTTGACTTTGTAGATCAAACACACTGTGGAAAATTCTGAAAGAGATGGGAATGCCAGACCATCTGACCCGCCTCCTGAGAAAACTGTATGCAGGTCAAGAAGCCACAGTTAGACCTGGACATAGAACAACAGACTGGTTCCAAATTGGGAAAGGAGTACATCCAGGCTGTATACTGTCACCCTGCCTATTTAACTTATATGCAGAGTACATCACGAGAAATGCTGGGCTGGATGAACTGCAAGCTGGAATCAAAATTGCCAGGAGAAATACCAATAATTTCAGATATGCAGATAACAGCACCCTTATGGCAGAAAGAGAAGAGGAATTAAAGATCCTCTTGGTAAAGGTGAAAGAAGAGAGTAAAAAAGCTGGCTTAAAACTCAACATTCAAAATACGAAGACCATGGCATCTGGTCCCATCACTTCACAGCAAACAGATGAGGAAACAATGGAAACAGTGACAGATTTTATTTTCTTGGGCTCCAAAATCACTGTGGATGATGACTGCAGCCATAAAATTAAAAGATGCTTGCTCCTTGGAAGAAAAGCAATACAAATCTAGACAGCCTATTAAAAAGCAGTGACATTTCTTTGACAACAAAGGTCTGTAAAGTCAAAGCTATGGTTTTTCCAGTAGTTATGTACAGATGTGAGAGTTGGACCATAAAGAAGACTGACTTCCAAAGAATTGATGCCTTCGAACTGTGGTGCTGAAGAAGATTTTTGACAATCCCTTGGACTGCAAGGAGATCAAACCAGTCAATCCTAAAAAAAAGCAATCCTGAATATTCATTGGAAGGACTGATGCTGAAGGCAAAACTCAATACTTTGGTTACCTGATGTGAAGAGCCAACTCATTGGAAAAGACTCTGATGCTGGGAAAGATTGAAGGCAAAAGGAGAAGGGGATTACAGAGGATGAGATGGTTGGATGGCATCACCAACTCAATGGACATGAGTTTGAGGAAACTCCAGGAGATGGTACAGGACAGGGAAGCCTGGTGTGCTGCAGTCCATGGAGTTGTAAAGAGTCAGACGTGACTCAGCGACTGAATAACAAGAACCTTGGCACCAGGTACCGCACTTGGCCTACTCCACTTCTCCTGAGTGGCCAGGCCAGCAGGAAGGTCACACCTGTTCTGTGTCCAGCACTAACATTCTGCCTTGTTCTCAGTGCCTCAGCTCTCATGGGCAGTGTCTGGGATGGGCATTTGCATATGGGTATGGCTTGAGCCCTGGGTTTGTAAGATTTTTCACTTTAAGTCCTTTAGGACAGTCACCCAAAATAAAATGAGGGTTGGAAAAAGCTATAGCAAAAGTGCCTTTGTAAGCCCTTTCTCAGAAAGGTTAAGCCTGACACCTTCCAGCAGTTTAATCAGCTCAAGAGATGCTGAGTGAACAAGTGCCAACTCAGCTCATTACGAACCCCAACTTTTCATCTTTTGGTGGCACTGGCGCTAATGGGTGGGGCACAGGGTGGCTATCAAGTGAGGAGCTGCAGCGGGCTCTTTAACATTCAACACCTAAAGAGTCTGGGATCAAAGACACAGAACATGACTATAAATGGAAACATGGCCATCCTGTCTGCACTCTGCTGCTGTCCATGGATGCTGAAGGCACCTTGGGTGGGAGAAGGCTGGGGACAACTGTTATTTTTGCCCAAGGGACCATTTCGTGTTGTCACGAGGAAGTATTTCTCATTCCACATTGCAATTACGTGTCTGTAACCCCAATGCTGCTCAACTTTGTTAACACTTACAGAGTACCTACTGTGCAGCAGGCACTGGGCAACAGGAAGGGTTTGCAAACAGGAACTATATCCTCTTCCTGCTCGCAGGAGGCAGGATGTGGTATGAAGACAGATATGGGGTTGAGGAAAGCACATTAGCACAACTTGAGATCTAATGTAACAGAGGCTAGAGCCCCAACTTCAAGTGGCACACAGGAGGGTCTAAACCAGCCTTGCACCTTGTTTAGCTTGGTCCAGGAAGGCTTCTTGGAGGAAGTGACATCTAAACTGAGCCTTTTCGGAAGCTGTATGCATTCAGCCTGTGCCTCCTTACTTTGCATAGTGATCTCCTCCCATGACCCATAAGGTGGGCTATAATACCTGGCTCATATTACATATCCCTAACTCTTGAAGACCAGGAGTAACCATTGTCAGAACTGGGCTGAGATTTACAGAATTTCTTTCCCTAGAATTGGGATTTTGTGACTCAAGTCTTACTTGGGATATTGAATGAACAAATCAGTAAAGCTGGCCACGAGCACAGTGACCAAGGAAAGCCTGCTGCAGGGAGGGAGAAGCAGGAAGCAGAGCTGAAAAAAGGCAAGAACAGCTCTGGAGAGATGGAAGGGGACATGTCAGTGTCTGGCTTCTTAGGGTGGGGCTTGTGCCCTCAGGATGCCCAGCCTTCCAGGTTGCTCCTTTTATGATTAAGTTCTGTTCTAAGCAACAGTGTTTCTGAGGGAGGCCAAGGTGAAGGCTGCGCAGGGAGCCGTGGAGTAGCACGTTGTGCTTAGAGACAAATAGGTGACACTGGAGCGCTCAGCTGTGACCTCCTTGAAGGCTGGCAGGGGGCAGATGCTATCTCTCCACCAGCAGCAGCACCTCCAGCACAGAACCAGGCAGCAATGGACACACACACACAAGGCCTTGCACAATCTACCCCGCAAAACCCTATGGTCCCACCAATCAGCCATGATACATGGGCTTTGGTTTTCTCATGGTCACAAGAGCAGCAAACTAGAGTATGTGTATGTGTGTGTGCACAGACACACACATACACACACAAATGTATGTGCTGACATTTACATATATGATTTCATTTGGTCTGAATTGTCTCCCCCAGAGATGAGCCCTATCACTCCCCTTTTACAAATGAACAGTGAGGCTTAAAGGATTTAGAAGTTGCCCAGGGTCACATAGGGTTTCCCTGGCAACTCAGCTGGTAAAGAATCGGCCTGCAATGCAGGAGACAGGGGTTCAGTCCCTGGGTTGGGAAGATCCCCTGGAGAAGGGAATGGCTACCCACTCCAGTATTCTGGCCTGGAGAATTCCATGGACTGTATAGTCCACGGAGTCGCAAAGAGTCGGACACAACTGAGTGACTTTCACTTTCAATGTCATATAACTTAATAAATAGAAAGAGGTGTGACTAGTCACTTTGTAATTCTGAAGACATTAACACAATCACTGGGCTATATGCCTCACAGGTTGTGAAGGCTGATGGAGCTGACTTAAATAAGACCCTGCACACACCAGCCATCAGCAACACTTTCAAGAAATGTGACCTCCAGGCCTTCGTGGCCAGGGGGAGCAGTGGGGGGTGGGACAGCCATTCTCTTTTTGTGTGCAGGAAGAATGCTAGGTACTAAGAAGGCTTTTTTCTCAGGTTGTTAACCAAATAGCTGCTGTAGCTCCCCTCTTATTTGGTCCTTGCAGGCTGTGAAAGGACAGAATGTTCTGGAACTTGTTGGACTAACTGGCCAGAGAATCTAGGACCCTGATCTCATTGAGCTTCACCTGTGACCCCACAGTTGCCCACCTCTATCTGAGAACAGTGTGACCTGGGGAGAGGACTCTGAATGGCTGGTTTGCACCAACTGGCAGCAAGTTGAAGAAGTCCGAGGGAATGTCTGATAACAACTTATCATACTTAGGCTTTATGAGTATCAGTTTGGTTCCAAGAGAGGGCCATGAGGACGCATCTTGCAGACCACCAATGGCAGGGAAGAAAATAGCCTGGTGCCCCAGGTGCTACACTCAGAAATTCACTCTGGAGAGCAGTATGCTGCTGCTGCTAAGTCGCTTCAGTCGTGTCCGACTCTGTGCGACCTCAGAGACGGCAGCCCATCAGGCTCCCCAGTCCCTGGGATTCTCAAGGCAAGAACACTGGAGTGGGTTGCCATTTCCTTCTCCAAGGAGAGCAGTATGGAGGGGTCCTTAAAAAACTAAAACTAGAGCTGCTATATTAACCAAGAATCCCACTCCTGGACACATAACCAGAGAAAATAATAATTTGAAAAGATACACGCACCCCAGTGTTCACTGCAGCACTAATCACAACAGCCAAGACACTGAAGCAACCGTCGACAGATGAATGGATAAAGATACGGTACATGTATGCAATGGGATATTACTTGGTCATAAAAAAGAATGAAATGATGCCATCTGCAGCAACACAAATGGACCTACAGATTATCATAATAAGTGAAGTAATTCAGACAAACATGATATAATATCATTTATATGTGTAACCTAAAAAAGATACAAATTAACTTATGTATAAAACAGAAACAGACTCACAGACATGAAAAATAAACTATGCTTACCAAAAGGGAAAGGTGGCAGGGGAATAAATTAGGAGGATGGGATCAACATATACACACTACTATATATAAGATAGATGACCCTTGGAAGAAAAGCTATGACCAACTTAGACAGCATATAAAAAGCAGAGACATTACTTTGCCAACAAAGGTCCGTCAAGTCAAAGCTATGGTTTTTGCCAGTAGTCATGTATGGATGTGAGAGTTGGACTATAAAGAAAGCCGAGCACCGAAGAATTGATGCTTTTGAACTGTGATGTTGGAGAAGACTCTTGAGAGTCCCTTGGACTGCAAGGAAATCAAACCAGTCAATCCTAAAGGCAATCAGTCCTGAATATTCATTGGAAGGACTGATGCTGAAGTTGAAATTCCAATTCTTTGGCCACCTGATGCAAAGAACTGACTCACTTCAAAAGAACATGATGCTGGGAAAGATTGAAGGCAGGAGGAGAAGGAGCTGACAGAGGATGAGATGGTTAGATGGCATCACTGACTCAATGGACATGAGTTTGAGTAAGCTCTGGGAGTTGGTGATGGACAGGGAAGCCTGGCGTGCTACAATCCATGGGATTGCAAAGAGTTGGACACAACTCAGAGACTGAACTGAACCAACAAGGACCTACTGTACAGCACAAGGAACTCTACTCAATGTTCTGCAATAACGGATATGGGAAAATAATCTGACAAATAGATATATGCATATGTATAACTGAATCACTTTGCTAAATGCCTTAAACCTACATGACACTGTAAATCAACTATAGTATAATATAAAATAAAAATCGGAAACAGAAATCCATCTGCACCAAGATTATGCTTCCCACAAGCTGTTCCCAGCCAAAAATAGATCAGGGCAGGAATACTCTGGCCGACCATTCCCAGGAGATACAGGATTCCTCTGATGAGCGACTTTGGTTCAATGACTCTACAAAGACTTTGTTGATGCCTAAGATGCTTCTACCTATCCTATCTTCCTTCCCTTCCTCTTTGTTTCATTTAGGGTCAAACCTGCACTTATGGTCTTATGGCTCCCTTAGCATCCTCTGGCTCCCTCTCTTTTATTTTTTCCAGACACAAGGAAATCTCATGGCCCCATATCCTCATCTCCCATGTCTGACTGGAATCCTACAAGCTCTTGACTCCACCAGCTGCTGCTGACACTGTAGTCTGGCAATGAGCTGAGGCTGCAAGGAGGAACTTCAGGCTCCTGCTGCAAATGGAAATGCCTGACACAACCGATGCCCTGGGTCCACGTGTTAAAGGTGGCCCTCCCGGTGTAAATCTTACTCCACTGATTCCCATCACTGAAGTTCCTGGGTACCACAGGTTATTTTCTGAAATGTACCAACCTCTGCAGCCGGCTTTAGAAGGATTTCAGAGATGATTTGCCCCATCAAGATAGATAATCCTTCAACTTTGAAATGGAAGATCATAATGCTTTTGCCAATCTACTCTGATCCCAGAGAAAATGGACCGATAAAAGAAGATGATTTCAAGGTTTAAAGCTACCCCATCGAAGGCAACCTGCTCAAAATTAAAACTCAGCAAGGCATAGTGAGATGACTTTTCAGCCTGTCATTCTTATAAAATAGAGATACTAAATAGGTCCCCAATTTTCTTAGTGAAATAAAATTTTCTTTACTAAAAATAAAAATAGAAACTAGTGTGGTGGGCAGAGTTCTAATTGGAAGCAGGAGCTGCATCATTCACTCAGCTTTGGGCCTTGAGCAAGTTGCCTCCCATGAAATGTCAGTTTCCTCCTTCAGAAAGCAATCTATTATTATTTTGGATGAGTCACAGTAAGCAAAAGATACAACAATCCTTAGTACAGAGTAAGTGTTCAATAAACATTAGCTATCACAATATCAATAACAGTGTCATGATCATTGGTTTATCACAAAGATTAACTGAGATTAAGAGTATTTGGCATATTTCAGGCCCTGGGCAAATGTTTAGTTTCTCTGAATCTAAACCATGAGTTTCAATACTTAAGAAAAGTGACTAATGCAAGTTTCTTCTTTAAGAGGAAGAGGAGGGGAAGGAGGAGGAAAAGGGCTAATATTTAAGTAAGATCTGGTATAGAGTGTTTGTCTTCATTTCCTTTCAAGATCTTTATTGCCTTTTTTGTTCGACTGCAAGCAGTTCTGATTCTCCTGATAGATATGTGTGCTGTGCTCTCAAGAAGATAAAAAGGGAGAACATAAAATTATGTACACACAAACAATGATGGATGCCAAGGACAGAAAATTTCCAGTAGACCTGGTCTATAAATTGTCATTTAAATTTGCAATTTAAAAACACTGTCTGACTTTTTGATTTAGCTGACTGTATATGAGAGACAAATAATGGAATCCTAATAAGCAAGGTTTAAATGACATCTCCAGTCTCCCAGACAGAGAGGGCGATGGGAGAATTCTAAGAAGAGAAAATAAATCTACCAAGAATAGGAAAGACGACCAGAACTAAATAGTTGCACTAATCACTTGATGATAGATACCAGGAAAATGTATTTTTGACTGTTTAAAATTCGAATCCTTAACAGATGAAAGCTAGGTTATCAGCTGAAAAACTCTAAAGTCATTGTGAGGGGACAAGGCTGTGCTTGGTTTTTACATTTCATCACATTAAAATAGATGAACCAAAAAATCAAGGCACCGGGACAATGTATTAAAGTTGATAAGCTGAGGTTAAAAGATTTGAACGGCAAAAGCACCAGAGCTCAGAGGCCTGCATTGGCAAAGCTCAATGCCAAGGCTGTACCAGAAGAGTGGCCCATGCTGGTGGCCCTCCTACAAAGGGAAGCCCACCCCAACATCTCTCGTTTTCTTCTCACTGTAGGAAATAAGTTACCATCTTCCCTAGGCCACAAAATACAGAAGACAAACACTGCATCAGCTGAAGGAGGAAAAGCAAAATGAATCACTGGCTATTGAAAACAGTTCTGTATATGCCCCAACTTCAGCAAGATTTGGCAAAGTTGGGAATGGACCACTGAAGAATGGCAACAATGACAGAAGGACTGGGAGAGATATTTCCTGAGTAAAAGCTAAAGAAAACGAGATCACTTGGGATTTTTGTAAATGATGACTGTCAAAAGTTTATAACGACACGAAACAGCTTAAAATGTAAGGTTTAGTGAAAAAGCATGGAATTAAATACGCAAGAGTATCAAACAGGAAGGTATGTGTTTGCAGGCTTGTGTGCACACACTTTTATGCAGAAAAACTAAAAAAACTAAAAAGACTGAAAAGAGATACACCTGAGTGTTAACTGCTTTCACTCAAAGCTAGGATACGATTTCAGAATCCTCTACACAGTGCTCCAAGCAGCCATTAAAATTGACTGGCATTGGCAAATTACACAAAATCTATTTGCAGTCTATAACTCTGTGAGCAGAAGGAGAAGCTACAGTAATCATTATTTTAAAATATCAAAGGAAAACTAATGGAATATAAATTACTGATTCTAGTAGAATGTAGGCCAAAGTCCAAAGAATCACCTCTAATATAGCCTGCTCTATTGTTCAACACACACTTAATGAGCACATACTATGTACCTGGTCCTACGCATAATAGGAAATGAATAAATTATGTGTGTATCTTGAAGGAGATTTTACTCAAGAAGGGGGAGCAAGTTGCTGCCCAGTGAGATGTCTGATCTGCTGGCCTTCCTTTCACTGGAAGACAGAGTAAGATTTATTTTTTGCAACTGGGGACTTAAATCTAATAGGTAGATAATGCCTGTAATAATAGGAGATATTTCACAAAGCATTCATTGAATAAAAAAAAAGAAATCGGAAGTCTAAGAATCTTTATTTAAATCTCACAAACCCTTGGAAGACCTTGGAAACCTGGTTATCTCTGTTTTGGGATTATAACTTAGCTCCAGTGAACTATAATTGCTTCTCAGTTGTCTGTCTTTCATATTAGAGTTTAGGGTCTCTAAGCCAGGGACTTGTTTACAATCTTCTTCTGTGGCCAGCACTCTGCCTGGCTTTAGAAAAAGCTCACAAATAGAATGAAGGGAAGAAGGTAGGAAAGAGACAAGGGAGGGGAGAAGAAAGGAAGGAACTTTCAAAGACCTCCCATCTCACCCATGTAGGTCATCACAGAGCATCAACCTGAGCTCTCTGTGCTGTATCGAAAGTCTTTACCTAACTAGCATTTCCTGAACATCTACTCTGTACTAAAGATGACAGGAGGCACCTTCACATACACACCTCATTTAGCTGCTTCTCCCCCTATTTTGAACTCCAGCCATAACGTTATTTATTAAAAGCTAAGATGGTCTACAAAGCACATAGAATTGGAAATCAGACTGCTCAGGTTCAAATCCTCACTCTGCTGGCTTCCAGCCTTGGACAGGCTACTGAATCTCTATGACTCCAGGTTTCTACATATGCATGTGAAATGTGAAAATAAAATGAAATTAAATATTTAACATGCTGGGCATACCATTTTCTTCCCCCTATAAAAATAGCTTTATTTCCTACAAACTTATATCCCTTCTATATTTAATCAGAGCCTCAGCCTGACCAAAAGCCACTGGATACTCAACTAAGACAGCAGGGACAAGTCTTGCAGAGCTTAGGAAGCAAGGGCTAAAAGCGACCTGAGACAGTTACACATTTCCCGTCTGCCATCAAGCATCAAGCTACCTTTCCTAAGTCCAGCCTGACTCCAGCACTCACGGCTATCCATCACAGCATCATTGCCATGTCCATCGTCTTTAGCACACGCTTCCATATCGCTGTTAATAAAGGATGTGGGGATCATCATTTCCCCAATGATAGGGGTCCTGATCCTTTTTTAGGATCACATAATAAGAACATTTTTCATTGTTGGAGATAATTCCCCTTCCCGGGCACATTTGTCAAAGGCAGTTTCCAACAGTCCCGTACATCATCCTGAAATACATGATAAGATTCAGGTCTGCTATTCATCATCCGCTGGGCTTCTTCCAAATGTGAGTTCCTGCGTGGCTTTCTTGCCTCTGGTTTAACAATTGGAATGCATGTTCTTCCTAGAGCAGCAGTGCCAGCCAGGGAAGGTTGAAAGACTGAAGTGACCATAGTCCCCAGGTAGAAGGAAGTGAAATCTCTAATGTTGATATAGAAACTCTTTATAAAAGTAAAGTGCATCTGTTGCCACTGCTTTGCAAGAGCAACCAGACCCCTAGGAAATGAGCTTGCACTGAGGTTCTATTCAATGACCACTGTGGAGAAAACACAGAATATATCAAAAAGGTCCTGTGCTCTGGATCATTGAGACCTGAGTTTAAAATTCCCGCTCCTTCCATTCACATGATGAGCGATGCTGAACAAACTTGGAACTTATCTGAGTATGTTTATTCATCTGAAAAATGGGAGTGCTACTGACTTCATGAATTTTTTGGATTCTCATTGCATTCTCTGCATGTATTGAGTAGTCAACTAATTAATGCCATTTCCTATTTCCCTCACTGGGAATGCTTTAATAATTCTCCTCCTCTCAACTTTGAGAGGATAACATGATGCACAAGACACAGTCCCCTCTATCAATCCAGCAAGGAAGAGAAGTCTGTAAGTGAAATGTTAATAGATGGAAGAAAGGAAGGAGAGCTTCATCTAAATTAAAAATGTTCTAAAATGGTATGCTGAGAATCATGGAGAAAGGAAGGTTGAATTACATGCAGGAGGGGGATGCCATCTAGCTGGGTCTCAGAGGATCAGATGAACCTTGAAAACAGACAGGAGAGAAGGGGATTTTTTCCAGATTGAAAGGAGAGCTGCTGCAGCAAACTCAAGCATGTTTAGGAGGTTCAAGCAGGTCACTCTGTTCAGAATGTGCCAGGTACATGTAAGGAACATGTAATGCCTGCTAAATGGATGCTTGAGACAGAACCACAGGGCTCTTCAGAGCATTGATTCTGAGATTACAGCATTCACTCTGTCTCCCTTCTCCTATTTCTGTTTTCTCCCCTGCAAACATGAGATTTCAAATATGGAGCTACTTCAAGGGGTTATTCTGCAAGAGAAAATATATATAAAGGCATGAATACATTGCCTATTATTCTGTAATTGTGGGCAGAGAGTAGTTACCTTCATCACCACCATCCTCATTAGTATTTCTGATGTGGGGGTGCCCACTTGGAGGTAAACTGAGCCAATGATACTATTCACGGAACTGGGGCATCTGCAAAATCAGAGCACCTGTTCCAAATTCAAATCAAAATGTATTTTGATTTATATGCAGTCAAAATCCTTCAAGTACACCTCATCTTGAACTCTGTGAAAACTGGAAAACATCTGGAAAGCCTGGACTCTCTGGAATCCTCCTAAAGAAAGCAAAATGTTTCCTTCTCAGCTTCTAGAACCCTTATAGGTAGCAACCTTTCACAAACCATAGTCACAAGGGGTAAAATATTAGGGCTTCTATGCTTTGCTAACTCCCTTTCTGCCTCCACCACATGGTCTACCATCACTCCTTTATGCCGCCGAGGCCGTCTCAGCCCAATCATGTGGCTACTGGAATCTGTAGGAAGATGTCTTTCAGTGTAAGTGTCACTTGGTAATTAACAAGAGGACACTCATTCAGTAGGGAAAAGTTCAGTCCACTGTTCAGCACAGGCACAAGCTCTGGGGTCAGAGAGATTAAGGTGAAAATGTGTCCCTAACTTGTCACATGCTGTGTGATCTCAAGCAAGTTGTTCATCAATCTGAGCCTCAGCTGCTTCTCATGAAATAAGGGGATGCTTGTGTTCAAGCTTAAAGGAGACATCTCCACTCCACCCTCACCTCTCCCTTTGACCTACGGGCGCTCTCTTGATGGACTGGGCAGAAACATGCAATCCTGCAACATGTTGTACTCTGACCATCCCAGAAACTGTCACTATAGGATGGGGTTGCTCACATCCTGACACACCTGGGGCCTTGTCTGCTCAGAAAATCCATGCAAATAATAAAACCCCATGCTCTGGGCCACTTACTGACTATCTGCAAAGATGAAGACTCTCAGACACTGGGCAGGACTGTAACTTTACCTGACTCATAGAAATCAGAGGGCTAATATGAAGGGCTTTGTTCTTCCAAACATCAAAATTCAAGCCCAGCCACTGCCAGAGGCAGCACACTGAGCTTAATGAAGCAGTGGGATGAACTAATATGGCAAATCTTATAGCTCTTACTACCAATATGGCCCACATCATGCTGAATTATAGCACCAGACATGATTGGACACACGTTGCAAAAGGGAGAGGTGGTTCACTGAATGGGAGGAATTTTCAATGCCACATAATAAGAATCTCTAGAGCAAGCTCTTAAGGGAGATGTTTATGGTTTTAAATTTTCTTTCTGCTTATTTCTTTCTTTCTGCAAATCATTCTCCCCCACACTTTATGATAATTAATTCAACAAACATCTAATGAATACCTACCATGTTCCAAATGCTGTGCTGGGAACTCACAGTTAGTGGCAGAGGCAGAGAAATAAACAAAAAAGTATAAGAAAAATGTGGTAGATGTGATGATTTGAATAAATGAAGTGCGCTATAAGAGCCTTCACAAATCGAGGCATGAGAGGCTTTTCTAGTCATTCACTCACTTATTCATTCAACAGGCTGCACACCTACATCTTCCAACACTGGGCTTAGTGGTAAAAGTGAAGTTAGGAGCTTGCCTGATGGCTCAGTGGTAAAGAATCTGCCTGCCAATGCAGGAGAAATGGGTTTGATCCCTGGTAAGAGAAGATCCCATGTGCCATGGAGCAACTAAGCCCAGTCACCACAGCTACTGAGCATGTGCTCTAGAGCCTGGGAAACACAGCTACGGAAGCCCGAGTGCCCTAGAGTCCATGCTCTACAACAAGAGAAGCCTCCGCAATGAAAGCTCAAGCACTGCAACTAGAGTAGCTCCCTGCTGGTCATGACTAGAGCAAAGCCTGTTGCAACAAAGACCCAGGACATTCAAAAATAAATAAATTTTTAAAATTATTGTTATTCTTTTTAAACTGAAGCCAGATATAGTCCCTGCACTCACAGAACTCCCAGCGTGGAGGGATAAAGAGGAACCAAAAGATGATTAAAACCATGTATTAAGATGGGCAAAATGAGGTGCTTTGTGAGCACAAAGACTGGTCATGATCACAACTGGGGATCGCATTGGGTGGGTTGCAATGGGCCCCCCGAATATTTCCAGGGATGTAATAGCTAACTTGAAGCTAAAGCAGAAGTGGAGTTGCTTTGAAGAGAATTATTTTTAAGTACTATTCTTGGAAGAAAAAAAAAACATTTGCAAAATTCCAAATGTGAAATATACCATGGTACGATCAGGAGACTGAAACGAATTCAGTTAAGCCAGGGAGTGGAGTATCATTCTGGAAGAGTGGTGAGGGATGTGACTGGAAAGATAAGAAGGGGACAGGCCAGGCAGGGCTTCCCTGAAGCCCCGATAAACCTCGTGGACTTTATCCTGAGGCCAGTGGGGACTGTTCGCAGAAGGGTCTGACGCAAAGGTCGGAACTGATCAGATCTTCCCATTAGTGAGCACTGTCAGGAAGAGCTTGGAGATGGATGACTCTGAAAACCTGAGGACTGCTCAGGAAGGTGATGGAATGGTCTGGATGACAGATGAAGGCAGCCCAAACTATCCTGAGGAGAGGGGGAGTGTGGAGAGAGAGGATGAGTGGATTTGAGAGATATTTAGGAGGTTGCAGGAACTAATATCACTGATTAATTCATCGAGGGCACTTGGAAGCTTGAAGTGTCAAGGACGATGGATCTGTCAAATGGTTGCCGGGTTCTGAAGGATGACCAAGAGTCACTCCAGAGAACAGGGAGAGAAAGATGATCCAAGTAAGGGAGCAGCATGCATGAAGTCGCAGAAGTGTGTCCTGAGACTACGGCTCATGATGGTACAGGATGGGGAGAGAAAAAGGGACACAGAGGCATGGGCCAGGCCTCAGAAGGCTGGCTTGCTGCCCTGCCTGGTGCAGCTTGCTCTGCTGGGGTTACAAAATATGTTCACGAAGGGGAGCAGGTGTGCAGCGGGATTTGAAGAAAACCGACTTTCTAAATAAACCAGTTAGAACAAAGTCACCAATGAAGCCAGAAACGAATCTGTCTTCAGGGAATGGCCACAGTGAGTGAGATGTCCTGTAATAAGTTCAAGGCCATGTGCTTGTGGAGAATACAAAAGACTCTGCCTACCACATGTAACGCGATACAGCAGTCTTTCCATAAAAACTAGACTTTGGGACCCAAAATGGTGTTTCCTTCCTCTCAAGCTCTCTAGCCCAAGAACTTCATGGACCAACCCCAGAGAAATGTATGTTGTCTTGCTACTAAATCCTTGAATCCCTGACACTGAATTTCCAAAGCCTGTAAATCACACCACTAGTAGAGAGTGATTAGCTCACCAAGATCCAACTCTGAGAAAACAGAACGGTGCCATAAATTGACTTCAAGTGGCTAACCTGTTTCTATGTCCATCCCCCCAAAAGAGTGTAGCCCTTTTTCACATTTCCCACCTCCCACATCAAGGCACAGGGCCAACACATGTGTTTAGAGGGCACCAACTTACACATCGGACAAACTCGTTAGTGCATTGCAGCCAGTGGAGACCAGCTACATGACCTCGGGCAAGTCCCTTGATCTCTCTGAACATTGTTTTCTTATGCGTTCCATGGGGTAGTGTAAGGTTTGGGCTCACTGGGGACAATTTATCTAAAATGGCTAGCATGCAGGAAGCACACAAGAAATGATGGTTATTAATGAATGTAGCTTGACAACATGGTCCATTTTCCTTTGTATTTCCTGTCTACCTTCCCAGTTATTCTTGGAAAAAGCATCCTTTTGAAGACTGACCAGTATGTTTTTTTTTCACTGCCTGATTACCCCCATGCGCCTCTGGAGAAAAGGGTAACTTGTATCGTTTTTTTATATCCTGCAGCACTAAGAAAAAAGGTCACCTTTCAGGTAGGCAGCTGGGGGGCCAGAGGGGAAAGGGAAAATTCCCTTATCTTGAGTCTGCATACAGACAACTGTGTTAAGTGCTTTATATTTTTGACTCATATAATAGTCGATACAACACTTTGGGACAGGTATTATTACCTCCATTTTAAGAAGAAGGAGCTGAGACTTGAAACAATTAAGCAGTTAGCCTGAGATATACATGTAGTAAAGGAGCTGAGCCTTGATGCACCTTTCAGTCTATCTGATTCTAAAGCATGAGCTCTTCCAGGAGGCTTCAACACAAAAGAGGGAGCAAACTCATGAAGAGCTTAATCCTAAGAAGGAAAGTTGTTGAGAATCTATAAACTCAAGCAACACCATCCAGGGAGTTATTGCTGACTTCCAGCTCTGTCTCTGCCACTGACTGACTGAGTGATTAACGGGCAAGTCAATCTTCTCTTAAGAACACATCTTGAAAGAGAGGCTCTTCTGGCCCCCAAACACTAATTCCTTCTAAACGTTCCCGTACTTCTAGACAAGTTATTCATGTTTTAATGTAAATAGACATTTGGAGTATCATGTTACTTGTATCAAGCTGAAATCCACCTGCTTTGGGTCAGGAAAGCAGTGAAAAAAGTTTTCATAAAAATTTTCCTTAGTATGATAAAAATGTAGTATTTTACTTGGTAAATATAAATTGGAGTAAACATGAAACACAAAATTTATGAATAGTAACAGATGGAAATGAAGAAAAGTAGCAACATGGAAACATATATACATGTTTTATTTCTTTTTTTCCCTGAAGGATACGTGCATGTGTGTGTACTCAGTTAGGTCCTACTCTTTTTGACCTCATGGACTATAGCCTGCCAGGCTCCTCTGTCCATGAGATTTCCCAGGCAAGAATACTGGAGTGGGTTGCTATTTTCTCCTATAGGGGATCTTCCTGACCCAGGGATCGAAACTGCATCTTCTGCACTGCAGGTGGATTCTTTACCACTGAACCACAAGGATGAGACCCACAGAAGTTAGAAGAGCCTCCTCTCAGGCAGAAGTTCTTGGACTATAGGTACTGGCTGGAGTCCGAGTCTCCTTCTCCAGTGTCTCTGTCCCCCGGTTCCACCTCCAGAACACCAAGCTCCCACTGCGCTCATGGCTGCTGCTGCTGCTGCTGCTAAGTCACTTCAGTCGTGTCCGACTCTGTGCGACCCCAGAGACGCCAGCCCACCAGGCTCCCCCGTCCCTGGGATTCTCCAGGCAAGAACACTGGAGTGGGTTGCCATTTCCTTCTCCAATGCATGAAAGTGAAAAGTGAAAGTGAAGTCTTGCAGTCGTGTCTGACTCTTAGCGACCCCATGGACTGCAGCCCACCAGGCTCCTACGTCCATGGGATTTTCCAGGCAAGAGTACTAGAGTGGGATGCCATTGCCTTCTCCGGGGCTCATGGCTAGGGCTGAATAAACATTTGCAGACAAAGTAATTAATTAAATATGCCTCTTCTACATGTCACACTTGGCAAATATAAATTCTACATCCACTGAGTGCCTGTGGAAAATAAGGCTCAAAGTGTGGAAGTGACTTGCCTGGAGGTGAACGAGAGAGCAGGGGGCCTGGGGTACAAACACAAATTCAAGGTCATGATGACCCCAAGTCTGCCTCCCTGCAGGATAAAAGCAGCAGACAGAAGTGATGAAATAGCAGCCCTCTCTGCACCAAAGGGCTGATAAAATGACTTTCTGAATTTACTCTCCCAAGGTCCTAAGGACCAGTGGGATAATAAATATGAAAGTTTATGAGCTCCTAAGTGGTAAGCCAGTTATTATTAACAGAGTTCTTTCCCAGGACTCACCAGTGAGTGGAGGGATTAGGACCCTGAGCATGCCATTCCTGAAACCACTCCTTCACCACAACTGACAGAAATTTTCTAAGAAACCTCCCCAAAGTCTGCACAGCTACTGAGGCACACAGCTAGTGTTCAAACACAGTTTGGGAGGAAATAATCAGGTAGCATGTTGCTGTGCCACTGTTCTTCGTTAATTATCCTTGAGTAGAGCTCCAAAATAAATATAAGGAAAGTGACTAAGTTTATGTCCAAGCATTTCTATAAAATAGGGAGAAAATACTAACCCGCGATCTCAGAAGGAAGAGGACAAAAAAGCTAACCCTGACCATACTGCAGATCCCAAGTTGGCCCTTTATCCAAGGTAATTTCACTCACCTTTCTGATAACAAGCAGAGAAGTAATACCCACCACCTCCCCCTCACACACACTGGACTCACACACTTAAAGACAAGGGTCAATGGGGCTAAATTCTGGTGACACAATAGATAAGAACAAGAGTCACAGAGGAAAAACCAGGTCTGCTGGACTCCACAGTTAGTGCTCTTCCACGACACTAAGCTGCCAGATGCTGCTGACTAAAATCACCCCCAGATATGTCTGTTAATGCTGGGACCCACTCCTCTACCACAGTCTTCTACTGGGTGTCCTAAGGCCGGGCTCACCACAAACTGTCGGCTGATCCTCTCCCTTTCAGGGCAGATAATGAACCTGAGAGTGTACACTCCTTCTCTCTGGTCCTCCGTGAAATCCCACTCCCAGAAGAGGCACCTCTGACTAGCTGTGTGTGTAGTGACACAATGCAACAAAAACGACATGAAGGAAACAACTTTATTCCTCACTACTTCCATCCCCTCCTTATTTGAACTATGAACACTCTAGTTGCATCTCATACACAGCCTGTCTAGAAACGCATTTGTGGTGAAATATGCTCCAGTGTGACTTGTTTGTGAATCTGTCTGACTTACTTTCAACAGCCTGGGTCAAAGAACTAGGGTGACAGGTTTGTGAAGAATTATTAATGGCCTCTTAACATTCTTTATGCCGCTCTTTGTCACGGCACATGTCTCACATGTCAGGTGCTTTTTTTTTTTTTAAGGAAGCAAAATGTCTGCCCCACCAACGATCTAAATCTTGCCAAGAAAAGAAAAACGTTTCCATTCTGTAATACCAGGTAGTAAAATGAGAAATATACTTATGATAGAATGTCAACTGACAAAGCAGCATGTAAAATCATATGAACAGCATAATCTCAAGTACATATATTACCCAGGAAAGTCAGTTCAGAAGGAAGTAACTTAGAATGTTAATAAGTTATTTTTAATTTTTAGGATTATGCATGCCTACCTTGTCTTTTCTAGTTTTCAGTAATAGGCATCTATAATTTTTAAAAAGTCTTATGAAACTATTAAAAAAGAAAAAAGTATTTATTGTTCATAAAGAAGTCTAAAATTATTGTGTTTCCTTACCACCAATATCATTATGTAAGGTTATTAAATTTGACCTATGTCAGGCACAAAGATTGTTCAAGAAAAGAAAAATATATACCAACCTCGCTGCTGAATATAAATAACAAAATATTAAGTAAAACATCAAACTAAAACCATAGGATTTATAAAATATCATAAACAGAAATGTAGAAACTCTATCAGTGAAACCCATGACATTACTGATTTTAAACTAAAAGAAAAAATACATGTATAATCATTGAAATAAATTTAGAAAAAGCATCATAAAATTCAACATGAAAATTCAAGATTTAAAAAATAATTCCTAGAAATGATAAATGAAGGGGAACTAATAATGAATGTTTAAAAAACTTAAATATCACACTTACAGGTAATTTAAGGCATTTCCATTAATTTAAGAAAAAGTTAAGAATACCTACTGTCTACTAAATATCATATTAATGATTCTTTACAACCTCCCCCCTGACTGTAGCCCACCAGGCTCCTCTGTCCATGGAATTCTCCAGGCAAGAATAATAGACTGGGTTGCTAATCCCTTCTCCAGGGGATCTTCCCAACCCAAGGACTGAACCCAGGTCTCCTGCATTGCAGGCATATTCTCTATCATCTGAGTTACCAGGAAAGTGTGTTGTACTAACAGGCTGAGACAATGTAATAAAATAAGAAAAAGAACAAATATTTAAAGACTGGGGAGAAGCCTGAAACTTAACTTATAAGGTTATATATTGCTTCATTAGAAAATCAAAGAGGAGTCATAGAAAAATATTACTAAAAGAGTTTAGTAACACTCTTATATTCAAGATTCAAGACCCATGAATATATAAACTACTTACTTCCTTTTAAAGTTCTACTTATTTTGGCCCAGCTAGCAACATTTGTTTAATGGAATACTTATACAATCCCATAGCCGAAACTAAAGAACAGGAAATGAATTAATCCTATTACCAGCACATTCTTGTTCTCTCTTTTTAATGTATATGTGTGCTTTCCTTGTGCCTTGGTCCAGACAAGGGTATCAAGAATAAAAACTGCTGTGGCAGGAGTGAACGTCGACATTCTAGCAATCAGCGAACTAAAATGGACTGGAATGTGTGAATTTAACTCAGATGACCATTATATCTACTACTGCGCGCAGGAATCCCTTAGAAGAAATGGAGTAGCCATCATGGTCAACAAAAGAGTCTGAAATGCAGTACTTGGATGCAATCTCAAAAATGATCTCTATTCGTTTCCGAGGCAAACCATTCAATATCATGGAAATCCAAGTCTATGTCCCAACCAGTAATGCTGAAGAAGCTGAAGTTGAATGGTTCTATGAAGACCTACAAGACCTTTTATAACTAACACCCAAAAAAGATGTCCTTTTCATTATAGGGGACTGGAATGCAAAAGTAGGAAGTCAAGAAACACCTGGAGTAATAGGCAAATTTGGCCTTGGAATACGGAATGAAGTAGGGCAAA
>NW_011494941.1:1976677-1976979 GCF_000754665.1 Bison bison bison
TTATTGACTATGTCAAAGCCTTTGACTGTGTGGATCACAATAAACTGTGGAAAATTCTGAAAGAAATGGGAATACCAGACCACCTGACCTGCCTGTTGATAAACCTATATGCAGGTCAGGAAGCAACAGTTAGAACTGGACATGGAACAACAGACTGGTCCCAATAGGAAAAGGAGTACGTCAAGGCTGTATATTGTCACCCTGTTTATTTAACTTACATGCAGAGTACATCATGAGAAACGCTGGGCTGGAAGAAGCACAAGCTGGATCAAGATTGCTGGGAGAAATAGTCAATAACCTCA
>NW_011494941.1:1977079-1978248 GCF_000754665.1 Bison bison bison
TGAATGGTTCTATGAAGACCTACAAGACCTTTTATAACTAACACCCAAAAAAGATGTCCTTTTCATTATAGGGGACTGGAATGCAAAAGTAGGAAGTCAAGAAACACCTGGAGTAATAGGCAAATTTGGCCTTGGAATACGGAATGAAGTAGGGCAAAAGTTAATAGAGTTTCACCAAGAGAATGCACTGGTCATAGCAAACACCCTCTTCCAACAACACAAGAGAAGACTCTATACATGGACATCACCAGATGGTCAACACCAAAATCAGACTGATTATATTCTTTGCAGCCACAGATGGAGAAGCTCTATACAGTCAGCAAAAACAAGACTGGGAGCTGACTGTGGCTCAGATCATGAACTTCTTATTGCCAAATTCAGACTTAAATTGGAGAAAGTAGGGAAAACCACTAGACCATTCAGGTATGACCTAAGTCAAATCCCTTATGGTTATACAGTGGAAGTGAGAAATAGATTGAAGGGACTAGATCTGATAGAAAAAGTGCCTGATGAACTATGGACGGAGGTTCGTGACACTATATAGGAGACAGGGATCAAGACCATCCCCATGGAAAAGAAATGCAAAAGAGCAAAATGGCTATCTGGGGAGGCCTTACAAATAACTGTGAAAAGAAGTGAAAAGCGAAGGAGAAAACAAAAGATATAAGCATCTGAATGCAGAGTTCCAAAGAATAGCAAGGAGAGATAAGGAAGCCTTCCTCAGTGATTAATGCAAAGAAATAGAGGAAAACAACAGAATGGGAAAGACTAGAGATCTCTTCAAGAAAATTAGAGATACCAAGGGAACATTTCATGCAAAGATGGGCTCGATAAAGGACAGAAATGGTATGGACCTAACAGAAGCAGAAGATATTAAGAAGAGGTGGCAGGAATACACAGAGGAACTGTACAAAAAAGATCTTCACAACCCAGATAATCACGATGGTGTGATCACTCACCTAGAGCCAGACATCCTGGAATGTGAAGTCAAGTGGGCCTTAGAAAGCATCACTACGAACAAAGCTAGTGGAGCGATGGAATTCCACTTGAGATATTTCAAATTCTGAAACATGTTGCTGTGAAAGTACTGCACTCAATATGCCAGCAAATTTGGAAAATTCAGCAGTGGCCACAGGACTGGAAAAGGTCAGTTTTCATTCCAGTCTCAA
>NW_011494941.1:1978348-2008651 GCF_000754665.1 Bison bison bison
CTGTTTATTTAACTTACATGCAGAGTACATCATGAGAAACGCTGGGCTGGAAGAAGCACAAGCTGGATCAAGATTGCTGGGAGAAATATCAATAACCTCAAATATGCAGATGACACCGCCCTTATGGCAGAAAGTGAAGAGGAACTAAAAAGCCTCTTGATGAAAGTGAAAGAGGAGAGTGAAAGAGTTCGCTTAAAGCTCAACATTCAGAAAACGAAGATCATGGCATCTGGTCCCATCACTTCATGGCAAATAGATGGGGAAACCGTGGAAACAGTGTCAGACTTTATTTTCTGGGGCTCCCAAATCACTGCAGATGGTGATTGCAGCCATGAAATTAAAAGGCGCTTACTCTTTGGAAGGAAAGTTATGACCAACCTAGACGGCATATTAAAAAGCAGAGACATTACTTTGCCAACAAAGATCCACCTAGTCAAGGCTATGGTTTTTCCTGTGGTCATGTATGGATGTGAGAGTTGGACTGTGAAGAAAGCTGAGCGCTGAAGAATTGATGCTTTTGAACTGTGGTGTTGGAGAAGACTCTTGAGAGTCCCTTGGACTGCAAGGAGATCCAACCAGTCCATTCTAAAGGAGATCAGTCCTGGGTGTTCTTTGGAAGGAGTGATGCTAAAGCTGAAACTCCAGTACTTCGGCCACCTCATGTGAAGAGTTGACTCATAGGAAAAGATTCTGATGCTGGGAAGGATTGGGGGCAGGAAGAAAAGGGGATGACAAAGGATGAGACGGCTGGATGGCATCACCGACTTGACAAATGTGAGTTTGAGTGAACTCCAGGAGTTGGTGATGGACAGGGAGGCCTGGCGTGCTGCCGTTCATGGGGTCGCAAAAAGTCGGACACAACTGAGCGACTGAACTGAACTGAACACTGTTGAATAATTACAAATAATTGTAAAATCTTGTTCTGGACAAATCATCTATATACTTTTTAAGATCGCCTTGGGTAAGAGAAAACAATGAGATGATTCTGATAAAGATGAGAAAGAAGAGGAGGATGGAATGGAAAAGGCAGAAGAGAAATAGGGAAAAGAAGGGAGAGGTGGGAAAGATGGAGAAAGATGACAGGGAAAGAAGAAGATGAGAAGGAGGAGGAGAAGAGGAGGGGGAAACGGGAAGAAGAGAAGAAGAAGATTCCAGGTAAACTTTTTTGAGTTTTTAACATATGCCAAGTTCTATATTCAGTGTTTTATTTGCCTTATTTCAATTTATCTTCCTAGTGAGCCTTTGAGCTTTGTAATATTACATCTTCATTTTAAGGGAAAGGAAACTGAGTCTCAGAGAGGTGAAGTCACATGCTAAGATCACACAGTTTGGAAGTAATACAGCAGAATCTGAATCCAGCTCTGCCTGCCCAGACTTCACAGTATCAGCCACTCACTAGAGGATACTCCTTGCACAGGTACTCTGTTGACTTTAGACCTACTAAAGATGTGAAGATAAGGAGGAGTTCAAAAGGTCACCTTCACAGTCCCATTCCAAATCTTCAACTAAGCCAATGTTCTCTAAAACCTGAATCCTCTCTTTAGAATGCTGCAGGTTTTGTGTATTTAAATTAAAAATGAAAAGACATACATTAAGTACAATTCTAATGCATTAAACATTCAAGAGCATAAGTTTAGTGGAAAGGTTAAATTTGAAGCAAAAATATAACTTGTCAGTTTCCAGTGAAAAAGCATTTGAATTCTAGTACATACCGGGCTCTGCAATAATTTTTTTTCCATGTAGCAGTTCTCCTAGGACCTGTTCTCTCACTTGCTTTCCTTCTATTATTCTTATACTCTCATGCATAAAAAGCAAGGCTTATATTAGGTTTTAAAGGATAAAATAGACTTCTTCCAAAATACTTGTGTTTCAAATAAACATCTAAAGCAAAATTTATAGTCCTTCTTAGGGTTCTGACTGTCCAAGAACTGCATATGCATTACATTTATGTCCTTTGCTTCCTACGGAGCATCAGACAATGCCATCAGAAAACATGACTGGGCAGGCATGGCTATGCCTCAGACAAATCACTGCCTATACAAAGCAACCAACGACAGCTTGTTTGCAGTCCCATACTGACAGATTTTAAGACTTGAAAGAGAGTTCTATTAATCCTCTTCCATGCAGTCTTAAAAGAAAAGGGAGGAAAAGAGAAGACAGAAAACACACATCACACCACAGACACACACACATATACACCAAGCAACAAGTTGCCTACATCCTATTATAACAATAGACATGGTCATAAAGCCATAGGAACAAATCCTCCAAAAATCATGAACAAGCAATAGAATCATTTTGTTTTCATACTACGCATGCCAGTCTTCTCTACCAGATACCTGTGAGCCTCCTCTATGTCAGACACTTTTTAATTGTTGGGAGTTAAAAGGGTGAACAAGAGATCCAGCTCTGAAGGACTGTATAGCACAGCTCTCCAATGAAAATACAGGGTGTTTTTAATAAAGTGTGATACTAATAAAATGCTGGTGAAACAAACAAAAGAAGTAACCCAATTTGGGGAGTAAGGAAAGGCCCTTCAGGAGCCCTACTAAGCTCAACCCTGAAAAATAAGTAGGAGAAGGTCAGTCTAAGAAAAAGTGGAGAGCAACAAAAGGATTTGGGGCTTAACTGCTAGCCCAGGTGCTCTCAAAATCTGGTCTCTGAACTACCAGCATCTGCATTACTTGAGAACTTGTTATAAATGTATCTTGGGCTCTACCCTAGACATAGTGAACCAAACACTCCAGGAACGAGACTCAACAGTCTGTGTTTTAACAAATTTTCTAGGTCATGCTTGCATGCCTGGAGTTTGAGAATCACTGGTATTGGGCTGGTCAAAAAGTTTGTTCGTTGAGGAAGATTTACAGAAAAATTCTGAACAAACTTTTTGACAAACCTAATATATTCAAAGGTGAACTAAAGACACAGAATGCCTGGAAAGCAAACAGGGTTGGGTGGGGATGTGGTGCAGATTTAGGCAGTGATATTGCTAGAGGGATGGACAGAGAGGTAGAAGCCAGGTTAAGAATGGCCTTGTATATTATGAATTTTTTTTTTTTTGGATTTTACCCAGAGAAGGATGAGCCATTAAAACATGATACTGTGAATACAAAAGACACCAAATAATGCTGGTGATTGTAAAACTATATGCAATCACAAAGATAGCACCAAATCCTATTCCAAAGACCGAAAACCCACTGCTGCACAATAAGTAGCCATTTGGAAAGGAACAGATTGAGCCCTACCTTTCTTTCTGGAGTCTTTCTTGGCGCTGGTTTTCACAGCTACTTGAAGTTCTGTCTCAGTTGACATCCTACTAAATCCTTAGTCCACTTCACACAGATCCCGGGCCTTGGCCAGGCTCATTGAGGACTCCTCTTCAAGAAAATGACTCCTCCTTTCAGAAACGACACCCCGAATTGTACATTTCATTCACTCCTTCCGAGCGCTGCAAATCAAGAGAAGAGAACACTCAGAATAACCACCCTGGTGAAGTCAGAAATTAGAAGGGCAAAAAGGAATTGTCAAACATACAAAAACAGGAAAACCTTGGTCTCCATGTATAAACTGCCCACATGGTTTCATTAAGCCATTGACAGGGCTCACACGCTCTCAAGGAAAGAGCTTGAGAGGCCTTATTTGCAAAACTCAAATAGAAAACACATAACAGATCTTTAAAACACCGGACTTTCAAGAAAAGCAAAACTCAATGCTTTATTTTCCATGTTTCTTATTGTCAAGCACGGAAAACCACCCAGAAAATGCAGGACAGGCGTTATTTCCTGAGCAGCTCCGTGGAGGCATTTCCAACAATAAGGCACCCATCCATCAGGCGAGCTTGACCAGAGCCTTGGCAGCTGAAGCAGATCATAGGGAAGTGACCTGTGGTCTGTCCCTCACGAGCAGGCATCAGAAGGGACATGCAGTTGACATACAATTGGGCTTCAAGGGTAAGGTGACAAATGGGGCTGAGAAACTTTCCAGCAAGCCAATTTTTATGTCAGCTTTCCCCCCCAGCTATATGAGCAGACAAGCATTTAATGTGGGGAGGAAGAGAAAAGGAAAAGAAGCAGGCAGACACACATTTCATCCCTCTTTCTGTAATAAACATGCATTGCACACTACTAGATACTATTAAGCTCAGACACTGTGCTGGGAAGAGATAATAATGATAATAATACCACTTCAATTACGGCCAGTATTTACTATACATTTACTATATACTGT
Source organism: Bison bison bison (assembly GCF_000754665.1). NCBI lineage: Eukaryota > Metazoa > Chordata > Mammalia > Artiodactyla > Bovidae > Bison > Bison bison. The sequence continues at coordinate 1,982,576 of NW_011494941.1, forward strand.
GCCCTCAGCTCCCGCTGCACATACATTATCTCATTTGATTTCATTTAAATTGAATGAATGTATTCCTGGTGTCAAGTCAACAATCTTTCCCAGTGACTCTCTATCTCTGATAGTTACATGTGAGAGTTCAGTTGAAAATACACATTCAGGAGTTATTCATTTTTGAAGAATATTAAGATAAAGCTACTGGAAATGGATCTTCAAACTGTGCAGCCAATTCTTAGCTCCTGCAAAATAGATCTAGAACTGTTTAATCTGAAAAGGGTGACCCGGAATGCCAGTTTCAGCTCAATAAGAATAATAACCCAAGCCCCTTAATCATGCCAATTAAAGATGTCTTAACTAGAAAATGTTTAACGTAAAAGGCACACAAAAATTTAATAAGGCTTAAATATGGGGAAATTCACACCTTTATCCAAAGATATCTTATTTCCTTGTTGTTAACAAACTATTTTTTAACAAGGACAGTAGCCCTGAATGAATGTACTTACAGTATAGGACTTAAGACTGCAAATAAAGAAAATGGAATATTACTTTCCTAGAATGGGGTACATGGAAAACTACGTTGAAAATGAGCACTTTTCCCACCACTTCTGTGCCGTCTATCTGTATCATACCACTAAAGCTCTCATCTCCTTCCTAACCTCTTGCCCCCAAAAGACAACATTCCATAAGAGATGACAGAGTCACAAAATTTTGTCCTATAATGGAATACATAATTTTATTAATGCTACTAGTCACTTCATTTTAACAGATATCTACTAAGAACATAAGAAGGGCCAGGTGCAAGTGCTGGCTCATTCATGTCAACAGATGGTTATACTGTACAACCATGCAACCCAAGAGTAGAGAGTCAAGGCCTGATCTCTTGTCCTCAAAGAAGCTCAGTCTAGCAGAGGTGTTAGTCGTGTAAGATACTGAAATACACATGATCAGAACAAAAACAGATTGGGGCACAAAGAAGCAAGTTTTTTTGCTTTGTTTGAAACAGTCAATAAAGCTTCACAGACAAGAAGCTCTGCGCTGTGTGATCTTGAAGAATGATGCTTTCGTCAGGTGGAAGGCAAGGGAAAGGACCAATGGGTCCTAATGCATATATAATCAGTGAATAAATGGTTGTCTCAGGCAGAAGCATCAGCATGTCCAGGGAGGCTTTACGTTAACAACCAAATAACAAAAGGAAGCAGAAGTCTAGTAGGGAGGTGATATACTTTCCTAACTTCCCAATTTTCAATTGTGCTGTTACTTTTCTGTGGAAGTTTTCAAGTCTACCTTGACATTCTCAAGGTCCAGTTCAAAGAGGTATCTTAGGCAGAAAGATTTTCTGATCTCTCTGTTAAATGGAACTGTAACAGGGAAGAACAAATCTGACTCCATGTTGGATCTGTTTCTTTTACTTTAACCTTTGTACTCTATTGTTTTTGCTATAAGAATGTTGTCTATAGCCTGAAATATACAGGATAGCCCATTCACAAGGCTCTGACCTTTAAAGGTGTAACATTTTTCCATTCATATAGAGATAAAAAGTTGCAAGGCAGAAAGAAACATTTGTCTTGTTGAAGGTTTAGAGGAACATTGTGACCTGACCTACATGGACAGCTGCAAGAACAAAGGATTAAAACACCCAGAGGTGTGCAACAACCAACCATATACCCTCACCTTTTAGTATAAAAGCAGCCTGAATTCTAACTCAGGTAAGATGGTTCTTTGAGAAACTAGTCCACTATCTTTTTTCTCTGCTGGCTTTCTAAATAAAGTCACTATTCCTTGCCTGGACAACTTATCTCTTGACTTATTGGGGCCTGTTGTGCAGCAGCAGTATGAGCTTTCACTGGAAACAGTGTATCTCCTTACTTATGATCTGATTCTTGGCCATCTTCATAGCCTGAGCCACTTAGGAGCAATGTGATATTAAGGAAATTACTGAACCCCTCTTTGCCTAGTTTCTCTACCTTTATAATGGAGTAACAGTATCAACTTTATTAGAGTGGCTAAGGAAATTGTGATCACACATGGAACATGCTTGGAAGAGTGTCTGACACATCTCCTGGCAGGTACTCAATAAATACTAAGCACAAATAGTTTGCTGTGTTATGAACACAGGAATACAAGGTCACAACACAGACTCAGGGTCATATTGCTATCCTCTTTTTACAGAGGAGGAAACCATGGCAGGTTAAGTTTGCTTTCTAAAGACAAATTGTAGGAAATGGTAGGAGCTAAGATATTTCCATCATGCTGGGCTTGCACACAGTAGGTACCTGATCCATAAACATTGTCATGGACTGAAAAATCTGTGGGTTTTAAATCATTTCAAGCATTCTTAAAAGTCAGCGTATAAAACTGGATTAGATTTGCACCATTTTCTTCCCTTTGACTTTGTAAGCCATAATACAGCACCTCTGTCTATTCTGTGGGCATCTCCAGTGTCCGACTTGTTTAACAAAATGAGATTGTGTTCAAGTGTTATAAGCATTACTTGTGAATTCCTGAAGTACATCCCCATATCAATAAAGAAAGGAAACTAGCATCATCTTGAATAAAAATGTGCTTGAGAAAGCTTCAGTAAGAAGAGAACATTCTATGGCCAGGGCCCTGGCATTCCCTTTAATTTTCCAAAAGCCAGAGGTTGAGCAAATGCTGTGAAGTAGCTCCAAATTATTTAGGAAATTCGTTTCTTTGTAATTAAGGAGATTAAAGTCCTCTAGGCCCAGAAAACCACGTGACAACTCAAATCATTTTTCCCCAGTAAAAGCTGTGAAACCCTATCAGTTAAATTCAGGCTCGCCTAGAATTTTGAAATGCTTCAATAATGTTTCTTTGCTCCACACAATCTGCAGTAATTTAATATTCCTGAAGTGTGTCAGGTTTTTTATAATGAGCTCTTCAAATCTAAATGTGAATTATGTAACATTCCACTACAGACATTCTGTCTACTGAACTGCTTCTAAATGTAAAATCCCATGTTCAATGATGGGGGGTAGGAAGGGGCGGGGTGCAAAAATACCAAACCACAAAGCAGAGAAAACAGATAGGCCTTTTTTAATAAAACAAAGTACAAAGGTTTGAGCAGCTACAACAGAACAAACACACACTAAAACACCTACTATAATACACATTTATGTTCACTCTCCTTCCCTCCCACCCTCATACAATCGAAAGGTGAAACAGCTAAGTTTATGAGGACCCACTATTTGCCAGGAGAAGGGAATGGCAACCCACTCCAGTATTCTTGCCTGGAGAATCCCATGGACAGAGGAGCCTGGCAGGCTGCAGTCCATGGGGTCGCAAAGAGTTGGACGCAACTGAGCGACTAACACTACTATTACTACTACTACTGTTCTCCAGGTTGTCTTCTATGAACTTCTCATATATTATCTTATCCGATCCTTCAGTCACTCACTCGACAAATGAGAAAAGGGAGGCACAAGTTTAGTAGCTTGTTCACAGTCACGTGGCTAGTAGGTTGCAGAGCACAAGGCAGGGTGATGCAAGCCAATCTTCTCCCCAGTTTCACTCAAAACCCCCTTGAGGTCCATCAGCTGGAGAATGAATTAACAAAAGTCTGTCCATACAACGGAATACTATCCAAGCCCTAAAACAAAATGAAGAACTGATTCAGGCTGCAAGGTGAATGAACTCGGCAAACAACACGCCAAGTGAAAAAAGTTAAGATGAAAGGTCACTTATTGTGAAAATGGAAAATGATTCCATTTTCCTCCAGACTATCCAAAACAAATAATCCGAAGGGAGATAGAAAGCAGAGCAGGGGCTGCCAGGTGCTGGGGGAAGCAGGGAACGGGGACTGACACCTTCATGGCTACAGGGTCTCCTATGGTGGAGGTGAGGTGTTTAGGAACTAGATAGCAGTAACGGTTAAACAGCATTATGAGTAAAGCAAGTGACACTGAATTATATACATTAAAATGGTGAATTTCATATTATGTGAATTTCATCTCAATTTTAAAAAGGAAAAACAGAAAGTCAAAAACAACTCTCCCAGCCAGGTGCGCCGCATCCTTATTTAAGCACTGTGTGAGATGTTAAGACACTGAAAATTCCAGTCTAAAAGGACATCCAGTTTTAAAAACCAGATGAAGAGGTAGACTTCCAAGAAGCAGGACTTCAAGTGGCAGCAATTTGATGGATTAAAAATTGTACTACTACCTGACGCTTCATGATTTGGCATATCTTAATCACTTTCATATAAAGTATAAAGCACTGAAAACAGGCTATTTATCAATAAGGCACAAAGGTTTGCAACAGTACAGATAAGGAGTCTCAGTTTCCACATCAATATAATGGGAAGACCAACACCAAGAGTGCAAGATTTGGAAAATCAATGAGATTTGGGCACTTATAAAGCCTAGCTCAATATACAGTATGCCAGTCTTTATGTAAGAAAGGAGGATACATAAATCTGCTTATCTTTACAAAAAGAAACAGGACAAACAAACCAGAAAACAATGAAGCTGTTTCTCTACATGGGGAGATCCTAGATGTTACAATGACAGGATGACCAGGTAGAAAGACATGGCAGAGGGTCATACTTATCAGAGTAGATTTTTCCTTAATTTCTACATGTGGAAGCATATTAATGCTTCACATCTCAGATAAAAAAATAAAATTAACAGCAATGGAAAGTGGGGGAAGGGCTAAAACTGGAAGTGAACTGAAACAAATTCAATTGTATTTCAAAGGAGCATCATAAACAGTCACTGAAGGGGTGGGAGAGAAATCATTAATATGAATAACTTACAAACACAGAATTTAACTGTTTACAACCTATCATGAGCAGGACCAGGGCAGGGAGCACCGCAAACAAACCTTGAACTCCTTTTAGTAGGCTTTTTTTGGTAGTGTTAAGGGAAAAGAAATTATGAAACTATTCCAAATGTATTATGCTGCTGCTGCTAAGTCGCTTCAGTCGTGTACCCGACTCTGTGCGACCCCATGGACTGCAGCCCACCAGGCTTCTCCATCCATGGGATTCTCCAGGCAACAGTACTGGAGTGGGGTGCCATTGCCTTCTCCCAAATGTATTATAGGATTGGGCAAAGAAGTAAATTCTTTAATGTTCCTGGGAGCCAAGACTCTCACTGTTCAAGAATAACCATTAAAATATGGAAAGGGGGAAGCCAGGAAAGAGCCCTGTGGGGATAGTTTGGAAACTGGAGATTTCAGGGTTTAAACTCATGGTTTATAAAATAAACATGCATCTGCATGTAGGTGTGTGTACACGTGTTTATATGCATATATTTCCTAGCCCTGTCCACTGAACAGGTCTAGAAGCAAAGATTCCCCAGTGACAAGGTGATACCTTAATACCCAGATTTTAGTTTCTACTACAACTCTTAGTCAAAAGACCGAGAGTTTCTAGAAGTGGGCTCTTCCAGAGCTGTGACGGGCAGTTACAAGATGAACCCAACATATCCTATTGTCCCAGAAAGTCAATAAATGATAAATCCAGGAAGCCATCCATAGGTCTTAAAGTGTGTTCTCATTTGTTGTCTGTAGTTGCAAGCAGAAAATCTGTGATCATATAATGGAGACACTGAACAACACCTCCATCAAGTTATCAAAATTAACATTAACAGAGATGAAAAAAAACATTAACAGAGATGAGCAGATGGATATCAGGTAATATCCTGAGAAGACCACATCACTATGATGCAGTATTCTGGCCAGGAATCTAATAATAACATGCATACAAAAATGTGGAGAAAAGTCTATTCTTCAAAAATGGCAAACCAAAGACAAAGGTAGGCTGTGGAAATATTTTAGATTAAAACAACCTAAACAGGTACAACAACTAAGTGAAATATTAGATCCACTTTTTGGAGAGAAAACAAATGCTACAAAGGAAATCAGAGAGCCACTCGACAAATTTTAATATGGATGGCAAATTAGGTAAAAATATTCTATCAATGTTAAATTTATTTTAATTGATGTTTCCTATGGCTATATAGGGCTTCCCTGGTGGCTCAAAGGTTAAAGCGTCTGCCTGCAATGCGGGAGACCTGGGTTCAATCCCTGGGTCAAGAAGATCCCCTGGAGAAGGAAATGGCAACCCACTCCAGTATTCTTGCCTGGAGAATCCCATGGATGGAGGAGCCTGGTGGGCTACAGTCCACGGGGCCGCAAAGAGTCGGACACGACTGAGCGATTTCACTTTCATGGCTATGTAAGAGAATATACCTATTCTTAGAGAATGCATGCATGTGTATTCAGTTGCTTCAGTCATGTCCAACCCTTTGCAACCCCATGGACTGTAGCTTGCCAGGCTCCTCTTTAGATGGGAATCTCCAGGCAAGCATACTAGAGTGGGTTGCCATGCCCTCATTCAGGGGATCTTCCTGACCTGGAGATCAAGCTCGCATCTGCCTGCATCACCTGCATTGCAGGTAGATGCTTTACCCACTGAACCACCTGGGAAGCCCATTCTTAGAGAATACATACCAAATATTTAGGTATAAAGGGCTAAGCTACATGCACCATCCAAATGATTCAGGAAAAACAAATCTCGGACATGTATACAGCATATGTGTATGTATATCTATGGATATACACAGAGAGAATACACAAATACTAAAGCAAATGAGATAAAACTATTAGCAGGTGAATCTAAGTAAAGGGTGTAGGGTATCTTTTTGTATGTTCCTACACTTTTTTCTGTAATTCTGAAATTATCTTCAAATTAAAAAAAAAAAAAAAGCCTAGCTCAGACCATAACACACCCAAGTATGTAACAAAGCCAATTCTGGCAACACCTTTCTTTTTTAAAAAAAATCTCAGACCCAATTCCGGCTCCCTGGATGGACTGCTTTCTAATTCCCAAGGCTAGTTGAGTTTAAAATTAGTTTATGGCTGTCAGTTCTTATTATAGATTTCAACTTCATCCTGTATCTGCCTGGAATGCTTGACTTGACACAAGTCTCTTGACCAAGGTTGTTTCAAGCAGGTCTCTCTCTTCCTGAGCCCTGGACCTCCCCTCCAGACTTGCCTCCATGCCAGGAATTGCCCTTTAAGACTTTTTAATCAATTAACCCCAGAAATCACCACAAGCTCCTTTTGAGACAGGCCTGGAAACAGGGACCCTTTTCTTCAGTGCTGCAATGCGTGCAACTGAACATACCTCTCCTGGAACAAAAAAAACACAAAGAAACTGTATGGAACTGCATGCATGCGCAGTTGGGGCACATTCTGAACCCCAAAGATACAAGGAGACCAAAAACCCAATTGCTACTTTTGAGGAGCTGGGAGCAAAAAGCAGCATCCTGTGCATGCCCTCGGCATGCAACACCACCTAAGAGGTGGGCAAAACACCTAAGCCATCTACCCAGCCTGACCCCTGGACACACCCCTATCCTCACTCCATATAAGGAAAAAGCTTGCCCCTCTCTGGGAGCCAGCCAGCGAGGGAACCTATTGTTTGTTCTCATTCGCCCCTGCTGCAGCAGGTGCCCCAATAAAGGATTTCTTGTCTGGCCTCTGATCAATTTCTATTGATTAAAGAGGCCAAGAACCCTGGTTGGTAGTGCTAATTATGTAGCCAGAGTCAGCCTTTGTTGGGACCATCTCCCTCTCCATCCCTGGGACTATGACTTTAAACTATCAACCCTTTTTCTGTTTTTTTAATATGTCAAGGGCTAACTTATCTGACATATTTCATTTGGAAACTGCCCAAAATTTGCTCCTTCTCTATAATCCTTTTCAGGGTCAAGAGAATAGGAAAGAGCAAGGTTTTGTGGAGCCCAATGGCAGTGCTTATTTAATTCTGCCAGGGATATCAGAAATGCAAAGGCTATAAAACTGTAGTAGGATATCTGAAGGTAGTACATCTCTCTGCTGATAAAATAGCACCATCCTCACAGCCATCATTTGCTTAGACCAAACCCATCCAGAAAGATACCTACACTGACAGAACATATCCTGGGATTAAAACTCTGAAGGCCACAAAGTTGATAAATTAACAACCTCACAGCAGACCTGTTTTGCCACAACTGTACATGTCAGAAAAGGATGGAAAAAATCACAGAAGTAGGAGACCTCTCTTGGCCTGAGACATCATGTTAATTGTGTTGCTTGTTGGTTATGTTCACCTGACATTATGAAAAAAAATAAAAAGAAGTCAGGGAGCTTATATAAAGTTTCATATACACTCATTCTCCAGAAAAGGATAAAATTAATGAATGAAGAAAACTGGAGTGAAGGGGAACAAAGAATCGGAAATGAAGGCAGAGGTAGAAAAAAGACTAGGACACAAAAACAATCTTGAGGTTGCAGAAAATAAGCTGTAAGTTTATTGACATCCTAGAGGACAAAGCAAAAAAGGAAATGTGATCAGTTACAGGTTCCACAAAGGCCATGCCCAAATAACCTTAAGCCAGAAACAAAATGAAAAGGGTCTATAGGCTTTCGTAAAATCAACAGTGTATGGTCCCATGGACGTGAACATCAGCACTGTCTCTCTCTAAAAAAAAAAAAAAAAAAAATCCAACAGGGAATTTTCAGTGTTCCTTAACTTATGTGAAGAGTATAATACTAACGCATAATGTGCTCAGTCGCTCAGTCATGTCTGACTCTTTGTGACCCCATGGACTGTAGCTCGCCAGGCTTCTCTTTCCATGGAGAATCTCCAGGCAAGAATACTGGAGTGGGTTGCCATGACCTCCTCCAAGGGATCTTCCCAACCCAGGGATAAAACCCAGGTCTCCCGCATTGCAGGTAGATTCTTTACTGTCTGAGTCCACCATGGAAGCCCAAGAATACTGGAATGGGTAGCTTATCCCTTTCTCCAGGGGATCTTCCTGACCCAGAATTAAACTGGGATCTCCTGCCTTGCAGGCAGATTCTTTACCAGCTGAGCTACCATAGAAGCCCCTAAAGCGTAATAGCGGTAGTAGTTTTAAATACAGTCAAAACAATCTGACTCAAGTTGTTTTAAACTCTCTCTGAACAAAGCATGCTTTCTTTTAACTTGAAAAATAAACCACTGGGATCTTGCTATACAGTTATCTGGTAGTCTGACATTTCTAGGGCAGATCTAGAATGAAAAAAACTAAATGGTCCATCAGTTTACTCATCTGTAAAATGGGATAATGCTGGCTATAATTCATGGGATTAAATGAACAGGAATAAATGAAAGTTACGTGAAAGTACTTTGGGGAAAATAAAATGCTCCACTCCAGAAGACAGGTACTGCTATTACTCAGGTATCTGACATCCTTTAGTAAGGAGATGACAGGAGGAACAGAAGGTGTTTCTTTAATCAAACTCAAAGCTCACAAAAGTCAGAACCAGATTTCAGCAATATTGAAGGAATTTATGTGACAGCAACATGGCATACTTAGGAACATTTCATTTAACTAATGGATCACACAGTTTCATTGAGTATTTACTGCACCATGAAAATTCATTACATAAACTAATAGAGGATCAGAAAAAAAGTGTATAAGCTTAAAATAATTCCATTAGTGTTTTCAATACTTGGGGCCTGACTTCTAACCAACCTTCTAAAATCTTTACCTATGATTTTACAAAAATGTATCAGTAAGTGGCAGAACCTAAAGCAATAGCTGAGGGCTGGGTTGGACTCCTGCCTTACTCTCCCACTGACTGTTTATGTACTTTCAGGTACTTTAGCTATCAAACTAGTCTGAGCCTCAATTTATTCATCTGTACAATGGGCAATCCAGGGACCCCACAGTCTTCAAACTAGGGAGTAGGCAGCCCAGACAGGATTGAAAAAAAAAAAAAATCCACTGAAGTGAAGACATCAATCTCTGTAATAGCTACTTACAATTATTTTAATATGAAAAGTAGATAGTTTATTCCTTTAACATGAAGATTCACAATAGCATATGTATATAAATTTTTGTATCTAAAAATTCATGTGCTGCTGCCAGGTGCAAATTTCAAATTGATTCATTAGTGGGAGAAAGAAGAAGTGATTAAAGAAACATCTACTAGCAGATGACAGGCTTCCCTGGTAGCTCAGTTGGTAAAGAATCCGCCTGCAATACAGGAGACCCTGGTTTGATCCCTGGGTTGGGAAGACCCCCTGGAGAAGGGAAAGGCTACCCATTCCAGTATTCTGGCCTGGAGAATTCCATGAACTATATGTATAGTCCATGGTGTTGAAAAGAGTCGGACACAACTGAGCAACTTTCACTTCACCAGCAGGTGACAGAGGGATACCACAATGATTGAAGAGGGGAGTGGCTGATACAGCTCAATTCTTTCAAGATGATGCTAACCTAGGAATTGCCCTGGGGCTGGAGACCAACGATGGTGGGGACAAGGGGACCAACTGGGAGACTGCTTGCATCAGTGGAGCTACTGAGTTTAAAAGCTTATGCTCTTAAATTTTTCTTTCCAAAGATACTCTAGATAAATGAATTCTCAGGAAGAAATACTAAAAGAGCAAATATCTCTAATTCCTTCAGCACATAGCCAGCAAGTTACTGGTTCTATAAACCAAATCAATTCTATATACGTTTCTAAGCACCTACTCTGTACACAGAAGACTACATGGGCAAGTTACAGAGAGAGATGAATCAAAGCCTGGTGACTGCTACACCCTCCCAGGGATAGGGACTGGCCTCAGGTGGTCTTCATACCTCTTCCCCAACGCCGGTCCTAAAACTCCACCTCCATCATCACCTAGCTTCTTAGCCAATGCCTGTCCTCATTTTGACCACACAAGCCACATGACATTGCGGGGCACAACGTCTATCTGCTCTTGGAGACTGAATGCCCTCTACTATTATCCCCATTTCCTCCATGATGTGACTGAGTAACTTGAACTATGGCCATTCCCCGGGGCCTTATAGAAAGAAAAGACAAGTATTTAATGAGGCCCTCCCAGTGAAGTGGATTTTAAATAAGCAAGCATTGCATTTGGCAGCTTCACCTACTGATGTAGCTAAAATATATACCGCTGTTATTGACTCTCCTTTGCTCAAGCTGCGTTTCATTATCTTCAAAGTTGACAGTGGGGAAGAGAACCACACAGACTAACATCTGCCAGTAGTAAGCTGGGTGAGAAAGACAGATGTCCCCAAGCTGTGCAGTACCCAGGGTGGTCCTGGGCATGGGCTCATCCCTAGATGGTCTACATCCCAGTGCCTGTTCTGACCACAGGGGGCACCTTCCCACTAGCTGCACTCAAGGGAGATCTCAGCACAGAGATGCCACCCTCTCATTAACCAGAGAGCCAAGGAATGGGCATGTTCCCTCCAACCACTGACACCCCATTTTAATTTTTCTCTCGCTTCTCAAACATCAATTTTTTCTACCTTCCTTTGGAAAAAAACTAAAGAACCCATCATTTTCCTTTGCTTCACTAACGACTTGCTAGTCCAATCTCAATTACTGTAAAATGGAATACATGGATAGCTCAAATTTTCTCTACAAAAGGATTCGCTCTTGATGGGAAGCAACCCAATTTCCACAATTATCTCGCTCACAAAACGTATCCACAACAATGATAACCGTGGGGTTGTGTTTTGCTCAAGCCATAAATGAGGACGGATGCTCTGACAAAGGAGCGTGTGTTGCCCGTTGTTTCCTGATGTGTGAATGTATTTATGTGAACCTTCTCACGGGATCTTAAAAAACTTCCATCACATTCAGCAAATACCGAGCAAACTGCAAACACGGATTCTTTACCAACTGAGCTATCAGGGAAGCCTGCCATCTGCTAGTAGATATCTCCTGTCCACACAATACCCTCTTCACTGTCACACCCAGCAAATGCCTTCAACTGTCAGCTGAAGCTCCCCTCCGTGGGGAAGGCTTCCTTACCACGTTCACCCTTCCCCTGGAGCACTGGCCTCTAGTGATGAGTAAAGCAATGCAGGGCAGAGGCTCCCAAGCTTTGTTGCACGTTGAAATCATCTGAGGAGGTGGAAAGACTATTTACGTTTGGCTTCCCAGGAGGCTCAATGATAAAGAATCTGCCTGCCAATGCAGGAGACCCAGGTTCCACCCCTGGATTGGGAAGATCCCCTGGAGGAGGAAATGGCAACCCAGTCTAGTACTGGTGCCCGGGAAATCCCATAGAAGAGCCTGGCTGGCTAGAGTCCATGGGGTTGCAAAGAGTCAGACACAATTTAGCAACTGAGCACACACACCCATTTCAAGGTTCTCATTTAACTGCTCTGAGGTTCCACCTGGGCATTGGGATGCTTAAAAATCTCCCCAAGTAATCTGAATATGCGGCAACATAGTAGGGAAATGCAGGCACAATGGTAAAGAGAATTCACAAGTTTCCAGGCCTTTGTGATCCACTCCCTGGTCCCACATGACTGGGTCTGTTATTAGATTCCCCTGACTCTGAACACTGCAAAATACTATGGCTCTGAGAATATTCACCAGATATGGTTAGTGTATTAAATGACATAATTTATTTAAGATGCTTAACACACAGTGGTAAGTGCTGGGGTTAGGTAGGAAAATACCCTACCTCGCAAAGATGTCCATGCCCTAGTCACTGTTATATGATTTTAGATAATTTAGATAATGGGAATCTGGACTTCTGAACTGATGAGGTCATACAGAGGCCTTGCCTGTATTCTGCATTTGGACTGGATGTGAATTTGTGGGGGCCAGAAAGTGGACCAGAAGAGTCAGAATAATGGCCCCTCCTGGAGATGTCCACTCCCTAATCTAAGTCCCAGCTTAGCAACCATTAGGCATAAGGTATAAACTTTTCAGCTTCACAGAGTCCATTCTTCATTGTTCAGTCACTAAATAGTGCCTGACTTTCTGTATAAACTGTAGCACGCCAGGTTTCTCTGTCTTTCACTATTTCCGGGAGTTTGCTCAGATTCATGTCCATTGATTTGGTGATGCTATCTAACCATCTCATCCTCTGCCATCCCCTTTTGCCTTCAGTCTTTCCCAGCATCAGGGTCTTTTACAATGAGTCAGTTCTTCGCATCAGGTGGCCAAAGTGTTGGAGCTTCAGGTTCAGCATCAGTCCTTCCAATGAACATTCAGGACTGATCTCCTATAGGACTGACCAGTTTGATCTCCTCCCAGTCCAAGGGACTCTCAAGAGTCTTCTCCAGCACCACAATTTGAAAGCATCAATTCTTCAGCACTCAGCCTTCTTTACGGTCCAACTCTCACATCCATACATGACTACTGGAAAAACCATAGCTTTGCTAAGTCTATCCCTTATCCAAGGACAATTCACTGGATGATCAGAGTCACAGTTTGGCCTCGCAGGAAGAGTTAGATCCAGATTGGACATATGAAAAGATGGGTATATTCTCTCTCCCAAGAATCTGAACTCGTTAATACAGATTCTGTCCACAAGTAACAGGGCCAGAAGTGAAAAGATACACATAAAGAGGCTCTGAGGCAGCAAGGGGAGACAGCAGAAGTTATGAGTAAGCAGAAGTGGAGAAGCCACCAGGCGGAGAAATATATGTACAACTAGGGGAGAGACAGAGATCACTTTCCGTAGAAGTAGAAACAGGGTACCCAATGGCAGGGACAGAACAGTATCCTGTGCAATTGGAATGAGTTGACCTAGTCCCGGAGAGATATCCAGGATCCTTCCTGCTATGAAATCACACCCCAATGGCTGGGATGCTAGGCTGTGTGACAACTCTAAGATTATAGAGGAACTCCTTCTGCATAGATTACTCTTGCAGAAATTCCTGCTGTGCATGGCCTTACAATGTCACATTCCTTCCTGTGACGGGGCTGTAACAAACAGCCTAAGACTCACACCCTGCTGTTCTTACCTGTACCTCTCATTTGAACCCTTAATTACATCACTCTTCATATCTTGCAGCTGACAACGTTGGAAATTCATGAACATCACCATTTCACAGACTGGCCTTGGCTTTCAAATTATGGCTCCACTAAGTCCCAGTTCTGTGACTTTTGGCAACTCCACTGAAGTTTGTACTTTACCCCTAATGGCTGCTAAGCAGAATAAATAAGATGACATATGCAAATTGTACAGGAGAGAGTCATTCCATATTGTTCTCTTTTCCTTCCCTCTAGTTCATTTGCATATCATTATTTGGAAGGAAAGGAGAGAAATTTCTGCTATTTATTTCCTATACCATATACCTATTAACTTTTCAACAGACACCTGTCAAAATGAATCAGGAAACAATTACCAAGAACCATCTCTGCTATGATGTGAAGTCTGATATGTTAACCAGACCTTCGGGCTCTTGACCGGCACATCTTCCCCAGACTTACAGTCCAGTCCATCCTTCTTGAAGGAAACACACGCTGAGGCCACACTACATCAGTCATAGATCCCAGAGCACAGCTTGGTTACCCAATGCTATACCTCCTCATCTAATCAAACTCAGCCCACTCTTTGAGGTCCCGTCCTGAAACAGATGACATACTGAAGATAGTATTATTGCAAAGAGTTAGTACAAAGATTATGTGCCCAAGAGTGGGCTGAGTGGAAGGTTAACCTTGACGGATAGGCCAGGATCCCTATAGGATCCTGGATAGGATAGGGCTAGAATAGCAGAACCTGTTACTTCTCTTAGGCTTGAAGGGGTAAGAGAAGGGAAGGGTGACCGGAATGGGGAGCAAACTCAGTAGAAAACATTGCCATAAATGGAGTGGTGACATGCAGTCTAGGATACAGCAAGTCCAAGGCAACCCTATGATAAGAGAAAGCCTAAAAGCTGAGCAAAGCACACAGACTTCTTCATTCTCCTTCCTGTCCACCCTTCAGCCTCCTGCTAGAACTCAGCATTGGCTATTTCTAAGAAGAGGCCAAGAGGCCAGGAAGCCCATGGATGCAGTCCACGCAGAGGGAGGGAGGGAAGAGGGAGAGCAGAGCACATCCTGGAAGAGCTGGCAGAAGACAGCTAGTTCAAGGTCCAAGGGCAGCTCCTCCTCCAGGAAAGCTAGTCACAGCCTTCAGCATTCCTAAGGAACGTCAAGCCTATACGTCTCTTGTGACAGAGCATGAAACTGAAGGGAGAAACAAAGAAAGGAAAATATAATTACAGTTGTGATTACACTACTACATGCCACATTCTGCGATAAGCAGGCTACATGCCTTGTCTCATTCATCTTTACAACATAGGAAGGCTTATTACCTTTGTTTTGAATAAGTAGAAACTGAGGCATCGAACTGATGCAACATCAAGCCCCAGGTGGATCCAGATCTAGAACCCAGATGCACCTATCTCCCAACATCACACTGTTTCCATAAATTCACCCTGTGTTGCATACATTGCCACTTTCTGATCTACCCTCAACTTGTCCCTTGATGAGCATGAAGGCCGCCTGAGGTGATGGACAGTCTTCCATTCCTTTTACATCTCAGTTTGCCCCTGTGCTAATGAGATGTTAGAAAGTCCCACCTATAGATGAACAAATAAAATCACAAAAAACTTTGAAATCCCCACAATCCTATTTTTCTTCAGTTTAAAAATAAGCTGTTTTGCCAAACAGTCAGAAACTTCTTTTTCCTCTTTAAACGGACTTTTTTTTTTTTTTTAACACACATCTCATATTGGGATTCACAACTCATCACTCCTGCAAGAAATACCCCCAGGCTCCTTGTCTATTCAGGAAAGCACTTGGTAAATTTGGAAAACAGTTTAGATGAATTTCTGCCTGCCAAGTACGAGGATTCTGGGTAGACTTCTCTTAAACAAAGTTTTAAAAGAAATATTTGCTGGTTTCCTTAAGCACACCCAACAATAGTTTTTTTATTTTAATGGGCTCTGGTTCAAGACTTTAATACTAATTTGAAAACACACGTGTACACACATACAATATGATTAATAAATAACACAACCATGCAGCTCTGAATAGCTGACACTACATGGTTACATGTATGTAATGTTACCTGGTGAGTATTTCTATGCTATGCTTATGCTAAATCGCTTCAGTCATGTCCGACTCTGTATGACCCCATAGACGGCAGCCCACCAGGCTCCCCCGTTCCTGGGATTCTCCAGGCAAGAACACTGGAGTGGGGTGCCAATGCCTTCTCCGGGTGAGTATTTCTAAAAGCCCTCAAATGCCTTTCTGATATTTTATCATTGACTCCTTTAGCCCTCTCTGCAGGGAAGCAAGGGTGAGCTGGCCTGAGCTCCATGTGGAGGTTGAGGTCTGAAGCCCAAAGAGCTCCATTCCACACTCCCATCTTCATTTGGTACGAAGACAACACATCCTTGTCAGAACACAGCAACAGGGAGAGGAAAAGATCTCCAGCTTCTCTTTGGAGGGTGCCCTCTGGTCTCCCCTTCATCTCTGCACTCATTTGACATTTCCTTTCTAAAGACTGTCAACGTTTTGCCAACTACTTTCCTGTCCACACACTCATTTCCTCTACATGACACCGCAGGAAGGTAGGCTCTGCTGTCCCTATTTTGCCAGGTTCGGACAAGAAGAGATGGGCCAGTGGTTTTCCAGCTGGGTAGTGTTGAAAATAGGACTGGAATTCATGTTTCTGGATTCCAAGATCTTTTTTTCATACCTTGACACCTAGCTCTGTCTTATGTTTCCCTGTAGATCATCTAGAGTTAAAATTAATACTATGGGGATGAGGGCGGGATGAGAGTAAGAGGTCAGGACCCCATGGCCAGGATGGCTGGTATGTTAGCTGGTCCCAACCCTCCTCTCTCACTCCCAGCTGCCAAGACCACACCTCCTTTATCTGCTGACTCCAGGCCACACCTCCTCCAGTCTGATGGAATTCTGTACCTTTGCACAGCCACCTGGGCCAAGCCAGTAGGGTCACTGGCCCCAATAAAATGATGCCTTTTCCCTCCTTGGAGGGAACTTCAGCCTCTGGTCATTCAAATTTACAGTCTAAATTAGGAATATTCATCATTTCAAATGTACAGTCTAAATCAGGAATATTCATTATATTAGAAATAATATCCATGTTAACTCTATTCTTATAGAGATAGCAATACTAAATGACTTCCAAGAGCCAAACTGGTAAATGAGTGACTCCAGATTTTTAATTAGGCTTATCTTTAAAAAATGAGTCAGTGTCCAGAAAATAGCAAAATTCTGTAAAGCAATTATCCTTCAATAAAATATAAATTAATTAATTAAAAAAAAAAAACCTGAGTCAGTGTCAATCAGGTGCCTATCAATAGGAAGTTTCCAGAAAGCAGCCAGCAGGTCCTGCAAATTCGCATGGCATTTGTGATTTTGTAGGTATTACCTGCTAATATCCGTCCACAGAAGAAGGGATACATGATCAGAAGAAGCATGAAAAGATCTCTTTCCCCAGGAATTCCAGGGAGAAACACCCACAAAAAATTCAGTGGTTAAAAACGGGGACATGAAATACTCCTTTGAAAATACTCCTTTGAAAATGAAAGCTATTTCTGAATCCTTTCCCCAAGCTCAAGTCAAGAACTTAAGATGGGAATTAAAAAAAAAAAAATCAAAAGTGAATCATAACATACATATATTTTTTAGTTTTTTTTTAATATTTTTAAAGTACCATTTTAAAACTGTCAATTTGATAAGTAATGACTTTTCATCTCCTTTTCTCCAACCATGCTGTTGGCAGAGTGCCATGAAATCACAATAAAGTAAGAAGTTGCTTCCAATAAATCAGGATTCTACAGCTAAAAAGTATGTTCACCTTTGTGTGTCCAAATAAAATTCTCTTAATGCCCTTGGAAAAAACACAAACTCTTTGTCTCTTTTTGATAGACTGAGAAGCTAGAGCTCCAAGAAAGAAGCTGACTTACCCAGAGGCCCAGTACTAGTAACCAGCTGTATCCAAGTTAAGACTGAAGTTGTTAGGCTTCCAGTGAGGAGCTCTAAAGCTAGAAAGGATCTTGGATGGCATTAAGACCATGGCCTAGAGACTTCATTTTTCAAATAATAACTGTATCTTAGGGAGATTGAATGGTTTGCCCAGAGTCACCCAAATAATAAGCTACATAAAACAACTAGCCAGGTCATCTGATTCCTAGTCCTTTTCTGACACCACCACAGTCCAACATATTCTCCATTTGTAACATAAGCCATAGAAAACACTTCTATTCAGTTTAATTTTATTAGACAATTTCTAACGTATCATTTGCTTTTACAAAATTCCTGCCCCAAGAACAAGCTGTTTTTTTAAACATTTCAAAAAGCATAAAAGAAACCTTTAAAAAAAAAAAAAAAAAGAGTTAGACTTCAGCTCACGATATAGACAGAAAGTGCCCCCTGCTCAGAACAGAATTTACAAAACCGGAGCTGCACAGGGTGACATTCTAGAAAGCATTTCCCTAGAACTTTAGCAGAGGACAGAAAGAGCTCCTACCAGGGGAAACACTTCAGCACACTAGAAGTAAACAACACCCGAGAACCTGAGCAAATTAATTTCTAATAAAGAGCTCTACTCAGAGATTTTTTTAAATTAAATGTTACATTACCCATGTGATCAGACTGCAAAGAACAGCTCCTGAAGAGATAACTGCCCAGCCCAGAGCCACTCCACAAAGAAGGAAGGGCAAAGTTCACAGCTGGGAATCACAATTAGAAGTTTCAGTGATTGCCAGAGAAGGGGTTTGGCAAGGCGTGATCACGTGGGGTGAAGCATACGTGTTCTGCCACGAACACCATCAGAACAAGGAAGTGCAAGCAGAGCACCCCCGATCCCAACTCCAAATATATTTCTTTATTCATTCAGTCAAAAGAGTTTAATTTACTGACTGAAGGCTGTTTGCCATGCATTGTTCAGTTGTGAGAATGTGGCTTATGTCCTAGTGAAAGAAGACAAACAAAAACAAATGAAAAAGTCAAGTGCAGGCAGACCTCAGAGATGTTGTGGGTTCCAGACTCTCTGCGATTAAGCAAACAGCACAATAAAGCAAGTCACGCGAGTTTTTTGGTTTCCCAGTGCATATAAAAGTTAAGATTACCTTATACTGCAGTCGATTAAGTGTGCATTAGCATTAGGCCTAAAAAAACAATACACATGCCTTAATATAAAAACCCTTTATTACTTAAAAAATGCTAACCATCATCTAAGCCTTCAGTGAGTCATAATCTTTTTGCTAGTGGAGCATTTGAAATAACTGCAACAATTATCAAAATGTGACACAGAAATATGAAGTAACTAAATGCTGTAGGAAAAATGGTAAGGATAGACTTGCTCAACACAGGGTTTCCCCATACTTTCAATCTGTTACCACACTACTGACCGGAGATATATTAATACATCTTTCATCATTGTTGTTTAGTCGCTAAGTCGCATCCAATTCTTTTGTGACCCCATAGACTGTGGCCTTCCAGACTCTTTCTGTTCGTGGGATTTCTCAGGCAAGAATACTGGAGTGGGTTGCCATTTCCTCCTCCAAGGGATCTTCCTGACCCAGAGACTGAACCTATGACTCCTGCACCGGCGGGTGGATTCTTTACCACTGAGCCCCATGGAAGCCGTTAGGTCTTTTGTTACCTGGATGTTATTGACTGAAGACATTTTTAGAGAGTGTTAGAGTTTTAGAGAGTGTTTTTAGAGGGTGATATAATTAACATTACCATGCAAAGTTGTTAGAGCTTAAAATTGATGAAGGGTTCATTATACAACTTACGATTGTCATCATCATTCACATTTTGCTCCGTTAGGTTTTTGTTCCAGCCTGGTGTATATTACAAATGCAACATTTTGAAAAATGACACATCACAAAATTTTGAGTGAAGGAGAATTTTTCGGTGAATTTTAAGCAGATATTTTCTGATAGTCCGAGCAACATATATATTAGTGTCTCAGGGGATGACGGTTCTTCAGAATATAGTTCTAATTCAGACGATATGAATATTAGACCAACAAAAAGACAAACAACCTTAGAAACTGACTCTGATATGTAAAGGGAAAATGAAACTCATGGTGCTGGAGTATGCTCCTTTGCTTCTGCAGAAGAGTGGATTGAAGACAACATTACACAAAAATTAAAAGATTTTACAGGTGTGTCAGTTATAACCATTAAATGTGACAACCTGCAAAGTGTTAGTGAAATAACAGAATTAACTTTTGGCTAGCCAAAATAGAAATTGCTGGCCACAGGCATTAGTTTCTACAAAAATCTCCCAGTCAAAAAAAAGCTAAAAAACGGTATCTGTGAAGAGCAATAACACAAGGTACAGTTAAATAAGGTACTCCTGTATGTATGCAATATGTCAGACAGCTGGGAAGTGCTGAGGAGGAAAATAAGAGTGGAGAGGGAAGAAGTGCTGGAAAGGGGAACATTTCCCAATGAGTAGTCAGGACAGGCCTCACTGAGTATGACTTAGAGAAGCTTTTAAGAAGGCAAAGGTGATACCAATGCAGACTTGGGGGATGAACATTTCAGACAGAATGGACAGCAAGCCCCAAAAGCTGATCATTTTGAAAGATAGTGAGGATGCTGTGCAACCAAGCAGGACCCTAGGAGGCCTTCTCAGAATAGGCCCCCACCCATGTCTTCTGTCTGCCTTTTGCCTGTAGGAAAACTTTAGTCAAGGAATAAATTTAATCAGAAAAATGAAAAAAAAAAAGTGAAAAAATACAAAATGGTAGGAAAACAGTCAAGCAAGACAAAACAATAATAATTTAGCCATGAAACAAAGTCAAAGACCTTTAGTTCCTCCGGAAGGACTACAGATAATATTCTGAGCCATGTCCTTTGAGATGCTTCACAGGTACTGAAACTCCCATCAGCTGGAAGAAGTTAACTAAGGTGCCCATAGCACACAGACCCCAGACTGGTTGGAACCAGAAGGTTAATGATGCTGACTCTCAGTTACCTCACCACCAGCCAGTCAGAAGAATGTCCCTAAATTGACCACATCCTCACCATCTCCTCCAGGGCGGGGACCAAGTTTTGAGGGCATTAGCCTGCTGTGGCCCCCTCTGCCTGGCAAAGCAATAAAGCTATTTCTCCCTGCTTCACCCAAAACTGTCTCCAAGATCTAATCAAGCACCAGTGTACAGAGGCTGCATTTCTGCTACAGCTGGTGTGGACCAGAGCGGAGAGGGAGGAAGAAGCAAACTGTGAGGCCAAGACAGAGGCCAGAGCCAGGCCCCAGGGCACACAGGATGGGCTCCTCACTCTTCACAGCTGACAGGCTACCAAAGAGCAACGCTCCCCACCAGGCTGGGTTTTTCAGCGCTGGCTTCACTATTCACTCACCATGCAACCCTGGGAAAGGAAAACCTTTATGAATTAAGAACAATCATAAATTCATCTCATTTATCCCACTAATCCAGCTCCTACCACTGGAGTGAGATGATTTCAAAACACTGGACTCCCACGTGTCACCTCTCTTCCTCTGCAGAGCAGCTACGTGGGTTTAATATTTTCACCTCTATGTCAGATATGAAACTAAGACACAGAGAGTTCAGCTATTGCTCAGAAAAATACAGGTAGTGTCAGAACCAGGATCTGAACGTGGGTCTTTGTGACGCTAAGGGCCACAGCTAGGATGAGCTTCATGTATGACAGGGCCAGAAAAATGATGTCTGGAATGACTTAATGACACGCAGTGTGGAAAGAGTCACATGGCCTCGCGGTGGTTGTGGTTGTCCTAGTGACTCAGTTTGTTACGAAGGATGAGAGCTGGGCGGTCCCACGTGGGAACCCCCATCCCATAGGTGGAAGACTAAACCTGTCTGGCTTCTGTTGGTGAGTCTGGCTTCCAGAAGCCTGATCACATTGGGAACCTGAGGCAGCTACCTATCTCTCTGAGGCTTAGGGAGCTAAACTTGAAAAGAGAGAGTGAGACATCAAATTCCCTGTAGCTCTCTTAGGATGATGGGGTTTAGTCCTCTCTAAAAGAAGACTTCCTGCCCCCAGTCCATCTGAAGGAGAGGAAAAAAAATCGGTCATGCAGATTAGCACGTGTTTATTGCACTGGACTTTGCTCCCAATATATCAAGATTCAGTTTAACTCACAGGAGAAATGAACATGCTCTGGTCGCTTTTCTCTCCGGAATGTTCCACACCTTTTCAAAAGAATCTGTATCCAGACAAAGGTCACCTGTGAACAACTGAACTTGAGCCGATTTAACATGCTATAACTGTTAGTGTATTGTCTTTCTGTACATAGCTTTCTTCTCAATGGACTGTGAAACAAAAGCAACATATAACATGAGGATAATGATGATGAAAATAGCAGCAGCCATGAGGTAAAGTCAATCTTAGACTCAGTTCCTGGTTCTGAGCTTTACTGGGTCCTAACCTCTCTAAGCCTAAATTCCTCATCTCTGAAATACAAACACTAAGGTTTATCTCACAATTTTACTACTATGGAGAAAAACAAGCATGTAAAAAATAAGTATGTGTGTAAAATTCTTGGGCCACTCTAATTCGCTAGTAACTGAGAGTTGTTATTCTGCATTAACATAAAGGTGAATAAGATTTACATGACAATTTTCCATCCATAATCTCAGATGATCCCCCAAACAAGTCCCAGCCCTTAATTTAGGGTCTTTCACTTAGTAGTAGCTCAAAAAGAGTTTAGAAATCATCCCATCCTTTCATTTTACAAACGGGGAAATTGAGGGAAATTGAGGTTCAAAGAGGGACCACATTATACCTTTACTAAAGCAACTGCCTTCTGTAACAATTCAGAGACTTCTTAATGATAAACTCAGTCAAAGGACAGCATGGCCTCAGAAGCTAAATGCTATGGGAAACATCACCAGGCCATGGATGAATGTACCCAGGATCAAATGCAGTCATTGTGAAATCCAGAATCATCCAAAGGCTTTAGTAAAACTCCATTTTACACAGGAGAGTAGAGGAAAGTGCCTTGTGCTTTGAATGTAAATTGGCCCCCACTGACATTGGACTCTTGCTCAGAGAAATGAAGGCCAAATTTTTCAAAGGTTCTAATTGGCAGAAAAGTAGCTGATGGGCAGTGGGCTGTGTGCAAACCTCAACACTATTGCTTTCCACCTGTTTTTCCACTTACTCATCATCCAAGGGCTCCAGGAGAAGAATTCCACACTCAGTCTAACTTCTGTGGGACTGAACTGTCTGCTTAAAACAGGGCAGAATCTATCAACTCTCCTTGCTCTCATCAAGACCCCAGCTGGGCTAGTGCCTTTGTCCAGGAATCCTGGGAGGAAGCCCTCTGCATTAAGGTTCTATGCCTCCCTGTCTAGTTCTCTCAGACCAGACGGGGTGCTGAAATTAACAATACAGAGCCCTAGTTTTCAAGTACTGTTTCTGTGAAAGGATGCTTAGACTAAAAAAAAACGGCAGGTAAAAGCTTCCTTGGTGGCTCAGACAGTAAAGAATCTGCCTGCAATGTAGGAGACCCGGGTTAGATCCCTGGGTCGGGAAGAACCCTGAGAAGGGAATGGCAATCCCCTCCAGTATCCTTGCCTGGAGCATACCATGGACAGAGGAGCCTGGAAGGCTGCAGTCTATGGGTCACAAAGAGTTGGACATGACTGATCAACTAACACAATACCAAAGCAATTGAGAATAGGGCCTCAGGATGGGAGGGAAAGAACGCAGGGTTGGGATTGTGTCTATCTGTGTCCCCATATGGCTCTAAAAAAGTTTCAATTTTCCTGCGCCCTCCTCTAGTCCCACAATGGTGACTTTCAGAGGCCCCATCTTCTTCATTAAAAATATATATATTAAAGTTCCATTCGCAACAGTGTTGGCCTAAAAACAAATGTAATCTTCAACCCTAAAAGTTCATTTCCTTCTTCTGATTTTAAAAAATTAAAACATTGATCCTGGGCTCCTAAAAATGCATTTAATTAAAAAAATTAAAACATTGATCCTGGGCTCCTAAAAGTGGGGCCTGAGGTACGGTGCTATTGCTCTAATCGGCTACATTGGCCATGATTTTCTTAACCGAAAAATGGAATTGATAGCACCTTCCTCCAAAACCTTTGTGAGCATTACTGGTTTAATCTATAATTCATCCAGCACCATGCCTGGGATCCAGCAGATGTTCAGTTCAGTTCAGTTGCTCAGTCATGTCCAACTCTTTGCGACCCTATGGACGGCAGGACTGCAGGCCTCCCTATCCGTCACCAATTCCCAGAGTTCACTCAAACTCATGTCCATTGAGTCGGTGATGCCATCCAACCATCTCATCCTCTGTCGTCCTCTTCTCCTCCCATCTTTAATCTTTCCCAGCATCAGGGTCTTTACAAATGAGTCAACTCTTTGCATGAGGTAGCCAAAGTATTGGAGTTTCAGCTTCAACATCGGTCCTTCCAATGAACACCCAGGACTGATCTCCTTTAGGATGGACTGGTTGTATCTCCTTACAGGCCAAGAGGCTCTCAAAAGTCTTATCCAACACCACAGTCCAAAAGCATCAATTCTTCAGCGCTCACCTTTCTTTATAGTCCAACTCTCACATCCATACATGACTACTAAAAAAACCATACCTTGATTAGATGGACCTTTGTTGACAAAGTGATGTCTCTGCTTTTTAATATGCTGTCTAGGTTGGTCAACTTTCCTTCCAAGGAGTAAGCGTCTTTTAATTTCATGGCTGCAGTCACCATCTGCAGTGATTTTGAAGCCCAAAAAAATAAAGTCTGACACTGTTTCCGCTGTTTCCCCATCTATTTGCCATGAAGTGATGGGAACAGATGACATGATCTTCGTTTTCTGAATGTTGAGATTTAAGCCAACTTTTTCACTCTCCTCTTTTACTTTGATCAAGAGGCTCTTTAGTTCTTCTTCACTTTCTGGTGTCATCTGCATATCTGAGGTTATTGATATTTCTCCCGGCAATCTTGATTCCAGCTTGTGCTTCTTCCAGCCCAGCGTTTCTCATGATGTACACTGCATATAAGTTAAATAAGCAGGGTGACAATATGCAGCCTTGACATACTCCTTTTCCTATTTGGAACCAGTCTGTTGTTCCATGCCCAGTTCTCACTGTTGCTTCCTGACCTGCATACAGATTTCTCAAGAAACAGGTAAGGTAGTCTGGTATTTCCACCTATTGAAGCATTGTCCACAGTTTATTGTGATCCACACCGTCAAAGGCTTTGGCATAGTAAATAAAGCAGAAATAGATGTTTTTTCTGGAACTCTCTTGCTTTTTCCATGATCCAGCATATCTTGGCAATTTGATCTCTGGTTCCTCTGCCTCTTCTAAATCCAGCTTATCTGGAAGTTCATGATTCACATATTGTTGAAGCCTGGCTTGGAGAATTTTGAGCATTACTTTACTAGCTGGTGAGATTGAGTGCAATTGTGCAGTAGTTTGAACATTTTTTGGCATTTCCTTTCTTTGCAATTAGAATGAAAACTGACCTTTTCCAGTCCTGTGGCCACTGCTGAGTTTTCCACATTTGCTGGCATATTGAGTGCAACACTTTCACAGTATCATCTTTCAGGATTTGAAATAGCTCAACTGGAATTCGATCACCTCCACTAGCTTTGTTTGTAGTGATGCTTCCTAAGGCCCACTTGACTTCACATTTCAGGATGTCTGGCTCTAGGTAAGTGATCACACCATCGTGATTATCTGGGTCATGAAGATCTTTTTTGTACAGTTCTTCTAGTTCTTCTGTGTATTCTTGCCACCTCTTCTTAATATCTTCTGCTTCTGTTAGGTCCATACCATTTCTGTCCTTTATCGAGCCCATCTTTACATGAAATGTTCCCTTGGTATCTCTAATTTTCTTGAAGAGATCTCTAGTCTTTCCCATTCTACTGTTTTCCTCAATTTCTTTGCACCAATCACTGAGGAAGGCTTTCTTATCTCTCCTTGCTATTCTTTGGAACTCTGCATTCAAATGGGTCTATCTTTCCTTTCCTCCTTTGTTTTTTGCTTCTCTTCTTTTCACAATTATTTGTAAAGCTTCCTCAGACAAACATTTTACCTTTTTCCATTTCTTTTTCTTTGGGATGGTCTTGATCCCTGTCTCCTGTACAGTGTCACAAACCTCCATCCATAGTTCATCAGGCACTCTGTCTATCAGATCTACTACTTTAAATCTACTTCCCACTTCCATTGTATAATCATAAGGGATTTGACTTAGGTCAATAGCATGTTCAAAAGCAGAGATATTACTTTGCCAACAAAGGTTCATCTAGTCAAGGCTATGGTTTTTCCTGTGGTCATGTATGGATGTGAAAGTTG
>NW_011494941.1:2008751-2010251 GCF_000754665.1 Bison bison bison
CAGCTCCTGGTCTTGTTTTTTTCTGACTGTATAGAGCTTCTCCATCTTTGGCTGCAAAGAATATAATCAATCTGATTGTGCTGTTGACCATCTTGTGATGTCCATGTGTAGAGTCTTCTCTTGTGTTGTTGGAAGAGCGTGTTTGCCATGACCAGTGCATTCTCTTAGGAAAACTCTATGAGCCTTTGCCCTGCTTCATCCTGTAGTCCAAGGCCAAATTTGCCTGTTACTCCAGGTGTTTCTTGACTTCCTACTTTTGCATTCTAGCCCCCCATCATGAAAAGGACATCTTTTTGGGTGTTAGTTCCAAAAGGTCTTGTAGGTCTTCATAGAACTGTTTGGCTTCTTCAGCATTACTGGTTGGGGCATAGACTTGGATTACCGTGATACTGAATGGTTTGCCTTGGAAATGAACAGAGATCATTCTGCCATTTTTGAGACTGCATCCAAGTACTTCATTTTGGACTCTTTTGTTGACTATGATGGCTACTCCATTTCTTCTCAGGGATTCCTGCCTACAGTAGTAGAAGAAATGGTCATCTGAGTTAAATTCACCCATTCCAGTCCATTTTAGTTTGCTTATTCCTAATATGTCGACATTCATTCTTGCCATCTCCTGTTTGACCACTTCCAATTTGCCTTGATTCATGGACCTTGGTCTTAATATTACGTTATTGTTATTCCTGAGAAAATGTAACTTAGGCATTCTTCAAAGACTGTAAGCCTTTTGGAAGGAGGCATGAGTTTGTTCCCTATGTGATTTACTCATTTATCAACTCCTCTGAATCTCCCCATAGCTGTGGGAATGTGGCCATTACTCAATACAGGTGCATACTGAATAATGACAATGAACTTGAAAGGAAACATTTTCTCTGCAAAGAGAAATTTCACCACAACTTTCTTATGGGCTATTAACTGAAACAAATATATATATATATAAAATACATATCAGAGCACTTGGAAGAAAAATCAATACCCCAGGTTCTGTGGCTGAAACTGAAAACGGGGACTGGAAGCCCCCAGGGTTTCCCATAGAACTCTCTATTTTTTTAGGATGCTCTTTAAAAATAAGAGATGGGCATATCCAAAATAATATATATACTTGTACGTGCGCATGCACGCTGAGTGCGTCCAACTCTTTATGACCCCAGTGCCTGTAGCCTGCCAGGCTCCTCTGTCCATCGGATCTCCCAGGCAAGAACACTGAAGTGAGCTGCCATTCCCTTCTCCAGAGACTCTTCCCAACCCAGGGGTCTAACCTGAGTTGCCTACATTGGCAGGAGGAGTCTTTACCATAAAGCCACCTCAGAAGCTCATATATATATGCTATGTTACTTTCTGGTGTACAGCAAAGTGATTCAGTATATATAAATATATATATATATATATATGTATATATATCATATCAGGTGAAATTTATTTATTGATTTCATATGTTTCATAAATATACTGTGTGTATATATATATGTACACACACATATATCTAAATCACTTTGCTGT
>NW_011494941.1:2010351-2010901 GCF_000754665.1 Bison bison bison
CCGAAGAATTGATGCTTTTGAACTGTGGTGTTGGAGAAGACTCTTGAGAGTCCCTTGGACTGCAAGGAGATCCAACCAGTCCATTCTGAAGGAGATCAGCCCTGGGATTTCTTTGGAAGGAATGATGCTAAAGCTGAAACTCCAGTACTTTGGCCACCTCATGCGAAGAGTTGACTCAGTGGAAAAGACTCTGATGCTGGGAGGGATTGGGGGCAGGAGGAGAAGGGGAGACAGAGGATGAGATGGCTGGATGGCATCACTGACTCGATGGATGTGAGTCTCAGTGAACTCCGGGAGTTGGTGATGGACAGGGAGGCCTGACGTGCTGCGATTCATGGGGTCGCAAAGAGTCGGACATGACTGAGCGAGTGATCTGATCTGATCTGATATCTGAATGGTCTAGTGGTTTTCCCTACTTTCTTCAATTTAAGTCTGAATTTGGCAATAAGGAGTTCATGATCTGAGTCCACAGTCAGCTCCTGGTCTTGTTTTTTTCTGACTGTATAGAGCTTCTCCATCTTTGGCTGCAAAGAATATAATCAATCTGATT
>NW_011494941.1:2011001-2041726 GCF_000754665.1 Bison bison bison
TATATAAATATATATATATATATATATGTATATATATCAGGTGAAATTTATTGATTTTATATGTTTCATAAATATACTGTGTGTATATATATAGGTACACACACATATATCTAAATCACTTTGCTGTACACCAGAAAATAACACAACATAGTAAACCTACTATACCTCAACAACAAAAAATAAAAAGAAATAGATGGAAGAAGGGAGAGATGGATGGAAGGAAGGGAAGAGGAAAGGAACGCTATCATGGTTAAAAACTTGTTGAAAGACTTCATTATATATTTGTCCCCAATCTCTTAAAAAATCATAATGAATGAGTATATTTTAAAACGTTGAAAGATCCTTTGTTAAAGAAACCCACTTTACCTTTCAGACCAAAATTTCACAATTTCATTTAAGCAAATGTTTTTCTGGGCATGACCATAGATATCCCATCTGATCCGGGAAGTGCCCACCACCCTGGCCATCTTCCTGTTCTTTCCCATCAGGGTCCTTGGTTGCTATTCCTCCATTGGTTCCTTTTTATCTTACCTGTCTCCCTTCAGATGCCATTCTTAAATCAGCCTCTCCCAGATCCCTAACCTGCAGCAGCCTCCTCGTGTCCCTCCAACTAGTAATTCTCTATCATTTCAATCCCTATTTATTTACAGTATTTATTTCATTTATAATCTATCAGTAATGCATTTGTTCATTGTCTATCAAATACCTTGAGGGCAGGCAGTTTTCCTGACTTCTTCATGTCTTTATAGCCGCTGCAATGAGAACAGCATTGTCAGAAAGTACACCTCAATACATACTGATTAGATGGGTGGCTGGGTGGGTATGATTAGATGGTTGAGTGAATGACTGGATGTATAGATGGGTTGGTGGGTGGAACAGAACTATTATGTGATCTGTAGGGCTTCCCTGGAGGCTCAGATGGTAAAGAATCCACCTGCAATGTGGGAGATCAGGGTTCAATTCCTGGGTTGGGAAGATCCCCTGGAGGACGGCATAGCAACCCACTCTAGTATTCCTGCCCGGAGAATCCTCATGGACAGAGGAGCCTGGCAGGCTACAGTGCACGGAGTCTCAAAGAGTCGGACAGAGCAACTAAGCACACACAGCACAGGAAATGCCTTTAGCCTTCTGGGCCTTAGTTTCCCATCTGTAATGGAGGACTTCACATTTAAAGTTCCTCCTAGTATTGTTATTGTAAGTGCAGCATCGACAAAGACAGCGTCTAATATATCTACTCTGTGGCAAGGAGCTTCCCCTGGTGTTAACTTCATCTTTAAAACAACTTTATGAAATGGCTAAAAAAGCACAGGAAAAGATGTTCAACATATTTTCTAATTATTCTCTAATTATTAGAGAAATGCAAATT
Organism: Bison bison bison; assembly: GCF_000754665.1. NCBI lineage: Eukaryota > Metazoa > Chordata > Mammalia > Artiodactyla > Bovidae > Bison > Bison bison. The sequence continues at coordinate 2,012,368 of NW_011494941.1, forward strand.
GAAACTACAATGAGGTATCATCTCACACCAGTCAGAATGGCCATCCTTAAAATTCTACAAACAGTAAATGCTAAAGAGGGTGTGGAGAAAAGTGAACCTTCTTATATGACTGGTGGGCATGTAAATTGGTATAGCAACTATGGGGACTCTGATAGCTCAGTTAGTAAAGAATCTGCCTGCAATGCAGGAGACCCCAGTTCAATTCCTGGGTTGGGAAGATCTGCTGGAGAAGGGATACGCTACCCATTCCAATATTCTTGGGCTTCCCTGGTGGCTCAGCTGGTAAAGAATCCACCTGCAATGCGGGAGACCTGGGCTAGATCCCTGGGCTGGGAAGATCCCCGGGAGAAGGGAAAGGCTCCCGACTCCAGTATTCTGACCTGAAGAAGTCCATGGACTGAATTATGGTCCATGGGGTCTCAGAGTCGGACACAACTGAGCAACTTTCACGTTCACTTTCAACTATGGGGAACAGTATGGAGGTTCCCTAATAAACTAAAAAGACTACTATATGACCCAGCAACCCCATTCCAGGGCATAAACCCCAAGAAAACCGTAATTCAAGAAGACACATGTATCCCAGTGTTCACTGCAGCACTATTTATAACAGCCAGGACAGGGAAAGAACCTAAAAGTCCAACAACAGAGTAGTAGATAAAGAAGACGTGGTCCGTATACACACTGGAATACTATGCAGCCATAAAAAAGAATGGAATAATGCTATCTACAGCAATATGAAGAGACCTAGAAACTGTCACACTAAGCGAAGTCAGACACAGAAAGGCAAATACCATATTATATTGCTTATATGTGTAACCCTAAAAAAAGGTAAATATAAACGTATTCACAAAAAGAAGAGGGGTCACAGATATAGAAAACAAACTTATGGTTACCAGGGGATAAAGGGAGAAGAAATTAGGAGGTAGGGACTGACATATACACATTATTACATTTAAAATAACTAATAAGAACCTGTTGTATAGCACAGGGAACAGTACTCAATACTCTGTACTGGCCTATATGGGAAAAGAATATAAAAAAAGGCAGGTGGGGTGGTTATATGTATAACTGTTATTATATTTAAAATAACTAATAAGAACCTGTTGTATAGCATAGGGAACAGTACTCAATACTCTGTACTGGCCTATATGGGAAAAGAATATAAAAAAAGGCAGGTGGGGTGGTTATATGTATAACTGTTATTATATTTAAAATAACTAATAAGAACCTGTTGTATAGCATAGGGAACAGTACTCAATACTCTGTACTGGCCTATATGGGAAAAGAATATAAAAAAAGGCAGGTGGGGTGGTTATATGTATAACTGTTATTATATTTAAAATAACTAATAAGAACCTGTTGTATAGCATAGGGAACAGTACTCAATACTCTGTACTGGCCTATATGGGAAAAGAATATAAAAAAAGGCAGGTGGGGTGGTTATATGTATAACTGTTATTATATTTAAAATAACTAATAAGAACCTGTTGTATAGCATAGGGAACAGTACTCAATACTCTGTACTGGCCTATATGGGAAAAGAATATAAAAAAAGGCAGGTGGGGTGGTTATATGTATAACTGATCCACTTTGCTGTACACCTGAAGCTTAGACAACGCTGTAAATCAATTTCACTTCAATAAAAATTAAAAATGAATAAAGAAAACAACTTTATGAGGGAAGCGTTTACTATCCCAACTTAAAGATAACAAACCTGAGGATGAAACCTGTATCTCTGACAGGTTGAACCTATTGCCCAAGACTACTGCCAGTCCTAAGCCAGTGTTTTCCTTCTACATTATGAATCTATAAGCCAGAAGGAAATAGTGGTACTCTCTATTGCAAAAGAAATTTGACTGCAAAAGAAATATGACTGCAAATGGAACAAGAGTAAGGGAACAGGTGAGGCATTCTGCATGTAATTCAGTTCATGCATTGAAACACGAAGCATTTCCTGAGTCAGTAGATTTTTAAAAAGCCTAACTTTAGCTCCAAACAAATATCTTCTATTTTTTAATAAAATATTTGGCACTTTACTTGTAGCACTTGTTCTAAATCATCTCTCTACTTGACAATCAGGCACCATCCACCTTCCCTCTCACGTGAAGAGTTTATTTTCTCTTGGAGAGCAATTACCGGACAAATGCCAGGCTACAGAAGGTGTTTCTCCAGCAGCAGCATCTGTCTCCTTGGCAGGCTCCTCAGGCAATTTTATTGGTAGCACTAAAATGGCCAGGGGGTCAGTCAGAGCTCAGCTGCCCACAAGCCCACAGGTGGCCTACAAGACTCTGCCCGAACGTTTCAAAAAAGAAGCAGGCTTGGACCCACCTCCAGAGTTGAAGATCGGCCAAAGCCAACTCTATCTAGCTCGATCAGAACCATTTGAGCCCATTCTGGTTTCTGCTGGGAGCCAAGAATTTCCCATGATCCTCTTTGCTAAACAAACTGGCAGTAACAACTATCTGTTTTAAGCCATAAGACACCCAAGTTTTTGATAGGATCCGCAAATACACACTGCAGTAGGCAGCCTCTAACATGGCCTCCAGTGAGTCCTGACTCATGGTACTCATGTCTTTGGTGACTTCCTCCCCTCTGAGTAAGAGCTAGACCTAGTGGCCCATTTTTAATCATTAGAATACAGCAAAAGTAATGAGAAGTCAGTTGATAAATTAGGTTACAGAAAGGCTCTGGCTTCCTTCTTGCTGGCCACCCTTTGTGCCCCTCCCCCGACCTGCCCCACGTTGCTTACTCCGATGGAAGTCTGCTGCCATATTTGAGATCGGCCCTAAGGGGAGACCCACATGGCAAAAAGCTAAAGGCGGCTGCTGGCCACCAGTCTGTGAGGAATGGAGGCCTGCCAACAGCCACAAGAGCAAGCTTGGGAACAGATCCATCCCATGCCAGCCTTGAGATGGATGCAGCAGCCCTGGCCAACACCTTGACTGTAGTCTTATTAGAGATCCTGAGAAAGAACAACTAGCTAACTAGCTAAGGCCACCTACCATAACTGAGGAATCTACATGCTTCTTGGTCTAAGATGCAAAGTTTGAGGGTAAAGCAGCAATAGCTAACTAAAAGGTGTTTTAAAACAGAAAATTATATATATATACACATATACATATATATGTATATATATATATAAAACTTTTATTTATTTTTAGTCATGTAAATACAATCATCTTTTTTCAAGTCTGTTCAGGTGTCACTTTCATGAGCCTACCCTAATCAGCCTACTGAAAAATTACAACTCAAGTCTACCTGTGTTCCCATGCTACCATATAATACACCAGCTTTTCAAATTTCCTCAATTCTTAAGCATCATCTTTGAACACTTTGCTGCTCAAAGTGGGGTCTCTGAACTAAAAGCATCAATATCAACATAGGAGTTTGTTAGAAATGCAAATCTTAAGGACAATTCCAGATCTACCAAGTCAAAATCTGTGTGATAGGAAATTCTCTAGCTGATTTACAGGATATCAATGTTTGATAAAAACACTATCCTAACATTCTACAAGACTGTCTTATTTATAAAATTTTACTGTTTTTTTTTTAATGTCTCTCACATTTCACCTGACCCCAATGAGAAGTGAAATACAGAAGTCACTGCTGATCCTGGTTTCCACCGTTTGGAAGAACCCAGTCTGCTTTTGCAAAGGTAAACACAGAAATGAAAGAGATAGAGGGACTACACTTATGAAATTTTACAACCAATGCCACTTTGATCTAAGTGTGTGGTTTCTGCATCAGGAGTCACTCCAAATGAGAGAGTCAGAGCCCTCAACAAATCCCATACCTTACTCTCAGTTTGTCCCTAGTGATAAGCTGACTGAAATCTCTCTCCCATATGCAGCTTAAAAGATCCCAGGAATGATTCTGATTGGTCCTGAAACATCATTTACCTCCAGTCCAATGAAATGTATCTACAGAGCTAGAATTGAATACTTGCTCCAATCCAACCACACAGTTGAGGTGGTAAAGAAGCATCTCCGGGAGGAGAAAAGTGGATTTTCTTTTTCTGAAGAGGGGGAGAAAGTGCCTAGTGAATAGAATATCAAATGCTTGTTGAATTTTACAATTTTTTGCCCTTTAGGTGCTATTTCTCCACCTAAAATAGATACACAAAAGCCCTGATAATATCCACAACCTCCATAAACTAGCAGGTTGCTACTAAGCCTTCCTGAATCAGTTCAAGAATTACATCTTCTTTGAGATGCTCCCTAGCTCCCAGGGAAGATGTACAAATTCTTTACTGATCTTATTATATTCATCCACTCTATTGGAGAAAATAATTATTGCAGTAATTTAGTGTATTTGATTCAGTATGACAAATGCATTATTAAACACTCAAACTTTTATTTACCAATAAATACACACAAAAAATGAACGTTCATCCAACTCCTGAGCCTCTGGATTAAGCAGTGAGGAGACGGAGCAATGTTTGGGCTTTGCATAGTATTTTCACATTTTGCATGTTTATTTTGACATGATGGCACCATCACAGTTCAGTGGATTCTCTGCCCTTTAGAGCAGCACGATCTGTCAAGGTCATGTATAAAAACAGGCTCTTCCATCAACAACCGACATGCAGACTCCATGTCCACATGGGTTGCATCTGTCCCACATCTCCTGTCCCTTGCCCTCTAACAACTGCAGGTTAAAGGCCTCCCTGTCATTAGCATTGGGGATCCCCACCTGTCTCTCCATCTGGGAGACTCTCAGCAGTGGTGACAGATCTTACTGAATCACCTCGTCTTCTTTAGAAATGTTGTAAGGCCCCGGGGCGGCTGCTAATTACTAGACCTGTTTCTACTGTAGATGCCACTCTCCTTCCCCAGGAACAGCTTATCTGGAGAGCAGTGGGGGGAGCTATGGAGATGGGCATCTGCATCCTGGCAGCGCTCACGGACCGGCTCCCAGGAGGTAGGATCAGCAGCTGAGGACTGGCGGAGGGCAAATGTGGGTCAGCAGCAGCAGCTGCAAACAAGAGCTGCTGGCTGACTCTTCCATGACAGCTTTTCTACTCATATATTTGGAATCCAGGCACTTCCTCTACATTACTCACTGATGAATGATGCCTGCTTAGGCTAAAGCATCTTGAAGCCATTGAAAGTCCTGCCTCTTTCCCCTGCTTCTTTCTCTAGATATTGTCTGTCTCTTACAAACAACTGTCCCTCCCCTCAACATGCAAATACTTGGCGTGACCTCTGTGTGGCACATCAGCTCACAAGTTTTCTTTGGTGCATGGATGTTAGAAAAGTCTTTAACCCACACTACCTCTTCTGCTTGCCCACCTCCCTTAGAGATGCTGAAAAAGCCAAACACATGCTTTCTTGGCTTCCCTTCTGGCTGGAAGTGGTGATATGAATCCATTCTGGCACATAAAGAATAAACAGGGATGGAGGTCTCTTGCTTTTTTAGAGTTCTTCCTGGGGAATTTCTGGGGTTTTTTGTCTGTTTTGTTTTAAATCTATAATAAAAGAAAGGAGACAAATAATGAAAGCTCTACTGTAGCATCCTGGCTGTCATGGCTTCTTTGTGTTTTCAGTGATGTCATATGAGGATGTGGTACTTGTTTCTATGGTAGCTATTCTGGGACCATAAAGCATTAATCTAAGTATGACACACAGTAGAAAGAACTTCAGCACCTGATCACATCCTTGAACTACTACACCGATCTTGGGACCACCTACCTTGGAATCTCTGCTATATGAGATAACAAAATGACTTTCTTCCTGATCACTTGCAACCAGGGTTTCATTTTGCTCTCACTAACAGTTTCGCATTCCACTCAAAGTTTCTCATGCTAACACGTCTTAAACTTTACAAAGTCAGAGAGAAGTGAATGAAGGCACAGATCTTCCCCATAAAAACATGCATACTCACAATTTTTGCCTACAATTTCAGGAGCATCACAGACCCCCTATAAGCCCACCCATGAATAATGCATTACTTTCGTGCTCATAGAAAAAACCTGTCTATAGATTATGTATATACACACACAGGATTATATAATCAATACTGATATATACAGAGCCCCAAGCACTCCAAGACATTTTAAATTTCTTTGTCTTACAAGATACATCATCATCTTCATCATTTGCTGAATGCCTACTATGTTGATGGTACCTAAGCAACTTTCTAAGTACTCTCTATATAATCTCATTTGATCTCTAAGCCCTGTGAGGTAGGTATTACTATTAGCTCCACCTTAGTGGAGAGGAACTGAGACTTAGACAGACTAAGTAAACTGCTCCAAGTCACAGGACGAGTAAACAGTAAAGTTAAAATCTAAACCCAGGGAGTGTGACTACACATTCCTTCTTTTAACATCTATGTTGTGCTGTCTCAATTCTGTATGGTAGACTAGGTACTATAATGAGGAAGTATATTAATAGTTTATAAATCACAAAAAATAGATGGAATTTTAACCTAAAGTGTTTGATTAACTAATGGTATTGGTTGTACATTTAAATGTTTTAAAATATAGCTGAATTCTTACAGTGTGGCTCGATCTGAATACAGGAGATGATAGAATGTCTTAAGTAAACTATTACATTTGTGTTACTTTAGGGTTTACGTAGATTTAATAACTAATCTGAATATAAACACCAAGTGCTTTCCATGTATCCCAGCCACTGTCAAGCATTTTATGTGCATTATTCTCCTTAAGCTTCCTAATAAACCTATAGGGTAACCTGAAGAGAATGTTACCATCCCCATTTTACAGATGATGAAACTGAGGCACAGGAAGGTAATGTGTGGAGGGACATACAGCTAAGAGAAGCAGATTTCAAGTCGGGTGAAAGCTTTACCATGAGTCACTGTGTTATACTGACTCCAGTTTCACCACTTGACTTGCATTGTCTTCATCTAGAACATGAACATTTGTAGTTGCATTTGCATTTTACTTAGGTTAAAAATCAAGTTTCCAACATGCAGTAACAATCCATTCCTTCTGACCTAGAAAGCAGGGCTCATGGCTTCTCTTGTGGCTTTGATTTCCAGAAAAGTGGAGTCAACCCAAACTCTCTCTCTCTGCTCCGGACCTCTCTCCGGTCCTCAGTCACCACCTTGAGAATCTTACCAAGGCAATGGCATCAACCCTCATGTCTTGGCAGAGCATGCTCAGGTCCACACCTGTCATCCTGACTACTCTCTCAACTCCCAAGCTTTCATGGCCAGCTCTCCAATGGACCTTTTCTACACAGATGCTAAAAGGTCACTTCAAATCTGGTGTCTAAATACACCTGAAATTGCAGAATCTTAGAGAGGGAAGGGGAGAAGGCAATGGCACCCCACTCTAGTACTCTTGCCTGGAAAATCCCATGGATGCAGAAGCCTGGTAGCCTGCAGTCCATGGGATCACGAAGAGTCAGACACAACTGAGCAACTTCATTTTCACTTTTCACTTTCATGCATTGGAGAGGGAAATGGCAACCCACTCCAGTGTTCTTGCCTGGAAAATCCCAGGACAGGGGAGCCTGGTGGGCTGCTGTCTATGGAGTCGCACAGAGTCAGACACGACTGAAGTGACTTAGCAGCAGCAGCAGCAGAGAGGGAAGGGACCACAAAAAGCAGATGGTAAGAGTTAAAAGATTATGGTTTAGAGGTCAGAAAGCACGGGGTTCAAATCCTAGCTCTGAGCCCATTACTTCTGTTAAAGTGGAGTAACTGTCACCTTTATTAAGGCTGTAGAAGGATTAAACATGATAATGGATACAAACTTGCTTACCGTAGTACCTGGCACATGTCACAGACACTCAGTACACAGCAGTCACATTTACTACTAGTAAAACGATCCACAAAATTCTGTTCATACACCGCATGCATGCATCTTTCCACAATACCCACGACAGATGGCCATCCAGGCGCCGCTAGAACATTTCCAAAGATAGAGAGCTCGCTCATCGCACCATCTCCCCAGGCAGCTGCTTCTATTATTGGATGGTTCTCACTGGCACCAAGTCTTCCCTATGTTGAGCCAAAATCTGCCTCGGTGAACTCCACTGGCCCTAGCTCTGCCCTGTGGAGCAGCACACTTCTGCTCTCACACAACAATCAATCCTTTGGAAATAACAATCAGGTCCTCGCCACACCCTCTCTTCTGAAAGCATTCATTCCCACACACCCCTTCCCTTGATATGATTTCTATATTATCCACTATGTTCGCTAGTTTCTCAAAGAGTGGCTGTTGTTGTTCAGTCGCTAAGTCAAGTTCGACTCTTTGTGACCCTATGGACTGCAGCACTCCAGGCTTTCCTGTCTTTAACTATCTCCTGGAGTTTGCTCAAACCCATGTACATTTAGTCAGGGATATCATCCAACCATCTCATCCTCTGTTGCCCTCTTTTTCTTCTGCCCTCAATCTTTCCCAGCATCAGGATCTTTTCCAAAGAGTTGGCTCTTCGCATCAGGTGGCCAAAGTATTGGAGCTTCAGCAACACTCCTTTCAATGAATATTTAGGGTTGATTTCCTTTAGGACTGACTGGTTAGATCTCCTTGCTGTCCAAGGGACTCTCAAGAGTTTTCTCCAACACCACAGTTCGAAAGCATCAATTCTTCGCCACTCAGCCTTCTTTATGGTCCAACTTTCACATTCGTACGTAAATACTGGAAAAACCACAGCTTTGACTACACAGACCTTTGCCTGCAAAGTGATGTCTCTGCTGCCTTTTTTCATAAAGCATGGTATCCAGAGGAGATACAGCCATTTAGTAGTTGTATGAGTGAATACTGTACTTCCATGAATGCATTTGAAAACTGTATTGTGATTTTCTTAGTAGCCAGATAAATAGTCACTGTTGCAGCATTGAGGGCAAGAGGTTAACTAAATTAAACCTGGAAGTCTCCTCTTGTTGAGAGAGAATATACTGGGTCTTTCCCACCCAACCCTCTTCCCATCAACTCTGAGCTCCCACAACTTGATATATCCTGTAGACTTTAACCAACTGAGAACATTCTGAATCATTTTTGTGCCATCTATATTAATAACCATGCCACAATTCTTCATCCAAGCTATTGACAGTACTTTTTAAAATAGGTTCTCCTAAATGTTGTCCTCTGGAGAAGGAAATGGCAACCCACTCCACTCCAATATTCTTGCCTGGAGAATTCCATGGACAGAGGAGCCTGGTGGGCAACAGCCCATGGGGTTGCAAAGAGTTGGACATGATAGAGTGACTAACACACACACACACACACACACACACACACACACATAGAGTCGTCCTCAAATTCAGCACTCAAGGCCTCCACTCTGGTTCATTTCCATCCACTTTAAGAAACCAGTGTTCAGTGAGAGATACTATTTAAGAATCTCAGGATGTACGAGAGCCCTTGTCCTTGAGAGGGAGGGAAGACAGACCAACAAATGAAAATGACTACATAGCACAGCAAATTCTATGATAGGAGACAGAAGTTAGGAAACAAGAGTCCAGAGGTGGCTCACGTATGTGGCCACATATTAGCATCACCTGGAGAGCTTCTAACTGCACACACCCCAAGCAAGTATATCAGAAGCTGTATGGGTGACCCAAACATCAGTACTTTACAAAGACCTTCAGGTGATTCCAACGCACAGCCAAATTTGAGAAACAATAGCCTACACAACCCCAAGTATTTCTCAAGCTTTAATGTACGCATGAATCACTGAGATATGTTAAAATTCAGGTGCTGAAATCTAAATGTCCATCAAAAGATGACGAATAAAGGAGATGTGGTATATATACACAATGGCATATTTCTCTGTCATAAAAAAGAATGAAATAATCCCATTTGCAGCAAGATGAACCTAGAGATTACCATACAAAGACAGACAATTATCATATGATCACTGATATGTGGAATCTAAAAAACGATACAAATGAACTTATTTATTGAACAGAAGCAGACTCAGAGACATAGAAAACAAACTTATGGTTACCAAAAAGGATAGTGGTGGGGTGTGTATGCAGATAAATTAGGAGTTTGGAATTAGCATGTATCAATAGGTAAACAAGTGCACTGGGACGACCCAGAGGGATGGCATGGGGAGGGAGGAGGGAGGAGGGTTCAGGACGGGGAACACATGTATACCTGTGATGGATTCATTTTGATATTTTGCAAAACTAATATAATTATGTAAAGTTTAAAAATAAAATAAAATTTTAAAAAAATAGGTAAACAACAAGGACCTAATGTATAGCACAGGGAACTCTATGCAATATCTTATAATAAACTATAATGGAAAAGAACTTGAAAAAGAATATATATGTATAACTTAATCATTTTGCTATACATGCGAAACTAATACAACACTGTAAAGTAACTATAACTCAGTAATAAAAAAAAAATCAGATGCTGAGTCTGTAGGTCTGAGGTGGAGGGTGAGATTCTGTATTTTTAATTCACTGCCAGGAGATGCTAAAGCTGCTGGTCCGTGGACCACACATTGAGGAATGCAGGCCTAAGATATACCATCTGATTCTCCCTTAATTCCACCTTCAGTCTTGCCTCCTTATTTACTGCACACTGAACCTTTCATTCCAGCTGACTGAAAGAGACAAGCAAATGTAAGATAAATACAACGGCAGTTTGTTTATGACAGGAGCTGTGAGAGCCCAGAAGAGGGCACCTAATGAGACAAGAGGCTGATGGTAGCTGAGGAAGGCTTCCCAGAAAAGGTTATGATTTCACTGAATTATACACAGGAAAGTTATCCCAGGCCCATCAAAGCACTAGACCTAGCTTCATAATCGTGGGAGGAAAAACAAAACCCAGAGTACATTCAGGAAACTTCAGTGTTTCTGAGTTCCATGGATTCAATCACTCATTTAGCTGTAGCTGTGGCCTGGGACTTTCCCTACAAGGTTGATTTGAACCATAACAGAACTTTTATTACATGGAAGCAATATCTCTACAACCAGACCATGATGTCTTCAAGGGCAGAATCAGGTGCAAACACACTGGACATCCTCAGTCCACAGCAAAGTGTCCAGCCCCTAGAGATCTCAGAGTATGTTTGGAAAATAATTAACAGTAACATTACTTTTTAAATCAGATTTTTCAGTTCCAGTCTTCTTTTTTTCTTCCTGAAGCACAGACTGCTGTAAGGAGTTAAAAGTTATTTACCGAGATTTCGAAAATGATGCAAACCACTGAGATTAGGGTAGAGAAATGTTACCAAGGCTAATTAGAAAAGAGGAACACTTCTGAGAGAGGGGTCAAGAGGTAGAGTTGGTGTGAGGATGATGTGTACTTGTATCTGCAGATGGTGGGTGGGTTTCTGTCTAATCTGAGAGCAACACAGCCCATCCCATTCAGATGACTGACGTGGAGGAGAGAGAAGTTACCTGTGTCTGGGGCACATGAAACCGCAAAGGGCTAAGACAGAGGAAGAGTCAGCCTAATTCAAGCAGACATTATCGTCAGCCCTGGTTAATGGGAAACAATTAATACAATCCATTTTTATGCAGATTAAAACATTTCAAATTAACAGGTCAATCGCACTCATATGTTCTGAATTTGGGCTCCACCAGAGCCAGGTGAACCGTTACGTGAACCAATCTAAACTTCATTACAGAGGAAGACGCCGCCTCTCAGAAATTCACACGAAACTCAATTTGGAGTTAATCGCTCACATTTTTCTCTCACCTACCAGATATCCTAATTTAAAGACAGATCTGCTGGGCTCTCTCTTTTATGACAAAAGACAAAGAGAACATGAATTATTCATTAGCAGTAAAGGTATCATTTTATCTGTTTATTTTCCAATTAGGTGAAGTCAGATAAAGAAGCAGTCAATAAAACCAAGAGATTTTCCCCCCCATTGTATGGAATTAAAAGTAGACCGTGTTAATGCAGGTCTTGGAGTCTATAAAAAAACATTCAGTTAGCAGTGTATACTGGAGAGGAGACTAAGATGGGAATTGCTTATGGTCTAAATGCCTCCACGTGGCAGGGCTCTGAAGGTCTTCCGGGGTAGCCCTCACCTGCCTTTCCTGCTGCCTGTATCTCCAAGCTACCTCTCTAGCCAGTCCCCCTCCCCTCAACATCCATCCTCCTCAGCTTTGAAGCCTTTGCTCGGGCCCTGCCCTGGTTTTGCCAAGTCCTCTCTGCTTCCAGTAAGCTCCCAAGTATTCTTTAAGGCACTGTTTTCCACTCTGTACTATGGGCTGTGCTTAGACTCTTTGCGACCTCACGAACTGTAGCCCACCAGGCTCCTCTGTCCCTGGGGGATTCTCCAGGCAAGAATACTGGAGTAGGTTGCTATACCCTCCTCCAGGGGATCTTCCCAACTCAGGGATCAAACATAGGTCTCCCGCATTACAGGCGGATTCTTTACCGTCTGAGCCACTAGGGAAGCCCCAAAATACTGGAGTGGGTAGCCTATCCCTTCTCCAGGGGATCTTCCTGACTCAGGAATTGAACTGGGGTCTCCTGCATTGCAGGTGGATTCTTTACCAGCTGAGCTACCAGGGAAGCCCACTTTCCACTCTGCATCCATTAAAAACAGTCTCGATCCTGTCTCGCCTCCCACCACCCTCCACACCAGCACAGCACAGAGCAGCTCCCCTCCTCCATGCTCCAGTCACTCCATGTGTAGCTCTGTTTGGGTTTCAACTGATTCCTTCAGAACCACTCGAGACTCAGGGTTGAGGCTGTCTCCTTTCTGTACCGATATCTTGGTGTACTGCCCCGAGTGGGGCTCTAGGAATGTTTGCCCCATTCCCAAATAAGCCTTGCCTGCTAGGCACATGGACTCTAGAGCCCACCCCCTGTTGTCTCCTTCCTCACCTTTTACTTCCCCTTTCCAGAGAAGCCACTAGACTTCCCTGAACTTCAATTCCAAGTTCCTTTCAGGCCAAGCTCAAGCTGAAGGCAGGCAGACAAGAGGCAGGAGGCAGAACAACTCACCTCCGCTGGCACTTAATGTACACCTTGCTGAATCCCTAGTACCAATTGCCCTGCCCCTCCTGTGGACTCTCAGACCCCCGTGTTTTTGCTGCAGCTAAAGGGGGTCAGTCTGCTTTGTAAGCCTAGGTTACACAACGAAGCAGAGTGGGAAGGAGGGCAAAGGTCAGAACTCAACCCTGCTGCTTTCAACAAACCACTTAACCTTCCTGAACCGTGTTCTCCTCACCTCCATAAGGGTGATAAACATCACCTGCATGCAGGTTCAGTGTGAAGACTAAATGAAACACTATATGCATAGCCCGGTTCTATGGAAGTGCTGTGATTGTAACCATATATTTACATATTTTACTATTTATCAGACTGTGAGCTTTGGAAGGACAGAGACCATGTCTTGTTGCTCTTTTCCCTAAAGCTCTGGAATCAAGTTGCTGTTTGTGTCCCCCCTAAAATTCCTATGTTGAAATCCTAATCCCCAGTGTGAAGGTATTAGGAGGTGGGGCTCTGGGGAGGTGATTATGTCATGAGAAGGGAGGAGATTAGGTCATGAGGGTGGAGCCTTCACAAATGAGATTAGCACTATTTTATAGTGTGTGTGTGTGTGTGTGTGTATTAAGAAGTGTGTGTGCGTGTGTGTGTGTGTATTAAGAAGCCCCAGAGAGCTTCCTCACCCCTCCTACTATGTGATACCACAGTGAAGTCAGCAGTCTACAGTCCTCAAGAGGGCCCTCACCAGGATCTAACCATACTGGTACCCTGATCTAGACCTCCAGTCTCCAAACTTGTGAGAAATAAATTTCTATTGTTTATAAGCTGCATAGTTTCTATGGTACTTTATTACAGCAGCCCAAACTAAGACACAAGCCAATCATCAGGATATCCATTCTCACGATCAAACGAAAAAGACAATGCTCATGTTCTGTCTGATCCAGACACATAGATTCCCAAGCTGGAAGTAAAGGAGGGCAAATTATGACCTAATCCAACTTTTCCAAAAGTGACCTCTGGAGAAAAGTAGGAATCAGAAGTGTTTTGAAAATGGGTTCTATGTACAGGTGCATATGGAAAACACTCTCCTCTCCACTGCAGGATTTCTCAGAGCCTTTAGTGTTACCATGAACACTGTGATTGTTGGGAATGGCAGTCTCATACACAGAATCCCTCAACCTCTGTTCAGACACATAAGAATGGTCCCTGAGGAGCCTAGAATCCTCCTTTATCAAGTGCTAACAGTTGTGTCCGGCTTATTGCCTTTATGGAAATATTTTTTCCTGTTTCAGACTCAGTGTGTTCTCCTCTGTTCTGTTTAAGGATGTGCATCAGTGGCCCTCAGGTACACTCCCAACCTTCAATATTTCAGACTCCATAGTCAGGGCGTATAGGCCAACTGCCCTGCTTTTGCCTAGAGGGATTAGCACCCACTACTGGGGCTGATTTTGTTCTGTCTCTTTGCCACATAAGAGCTGTTCCATCCACTGCCTGACTGCACTGTTTCCTTAGCAACTCTGATACCAAGATGCAGAGTGCAGAAGTGCTTGGACTTCTACTGCTGGTAGCTGGCACTGTGATGACGCTTGCTCCCCTTCATGGAGTAGAAGTCTCCCCCACCACCTTGCTCCCCTTCACTGGGAAATGATGCATGATGTTCTGCTCAACACCAAAAAGATGGTGCAGGTAGCTTCCTAGTCAGCTCAGGTTGCCATAACACAAGACCACAGGCTGGGGGCTTCGGTAATACACTTACTTCTCACACTTCTGCAGGCTGGCAAGTCCCAGATCAAGGTGCCAGCAGACTGTTTCTGGTGAGAGCTCTCTTCCTATCTTGCAGATGGTGGCTTCTTGCTGTATCTTCACATGGCAGGGACAGAGAGAAAGCCCTCTGGTATCACTTCTTACAGGGCACTAATCCCATCATGGGGGCACTGCCCTCATGATCTCATCTAAACTAAGTGTCTCTCCAAAGCCCCATCCATTAATATCTTCACCTGTGGGTGCTCACTCAGTCGTGTCTGACTCTTTGTGACCCCATAGACTGTAGTCTGCTAGGCTCCTCTGTCCATAGGATTCTCTAGGCAAGAATACTAGAGTGAGTTGCCATGTCCTCCTCCAGGAGATCTTCCTGACCTGGGGATTGAACTGCATCTCTTGCATCTCCTGCATTAACAGGTAGATTTTGACTACTCACTGGCACCACCTGGTAAGCCAAATATCTTCACATCTGGAGGTTAGGGTTTCAGTATATGACTACTATTGAAACACAAACATTCAGTCCATAACAGGCAGCATTTCCCAACCTTTTCCCACACAGAACCCTCTTTACAAGAACTTTAGGTGGGACTACAAGCCCAGGATCACACTTGGGGATTTCTTAGGCTACTCTCGAGTATGAGCTGTTGGAGAAGAGAAAGAGCAACACTGATCTTCCAAGGGATTATCCCATGCATCACCATTATGCAGCACCAGGTGGCTTCCACAGAGGAGTTTGTTAGTAATTTTCCTGAGAGTATGAATGCATCTCTCCATGACCTGTGGGGAAACTATCGTCCAGCCTTCCAGGGCTGCAGATGGGGCCTCTTTAGACCTGCTGCCAAATCTGGCAATCGAGTGTTCAAATGGTTCACTCTGCCATGGAAGATGTCAGGGGAAAAAAGAAGGTTAAGAGATCACCAAAATGAGAGCATGTGTCAGAACACACCTCCTGTGCTTTGGCAGGAGAAGGGAAATGTACATGCTCGAGCTTGCCAGAGAACTGAACCAGAATGCAAAGGAAAAGATTTCCATTCCATGGGCTAGGTGGCTCCACTATGGCCCCTAGAGATGTGAGTAGACGAATCACTGACTTTGCCAAAGTTATTCTTCCCCAAAGCCAAAGAGATAAAAATGTTTTAAAAAACGAACATGGGGAGCCTCTTCTATAAATGGTGCTGGGAAAACTGGGCCACTACACGTAAAAGAATGATGTTAGAACCCTTCCTAACACCATGCACAAAGATAAACTCAAAATGGATTAAAGACCTAAATGTAAGACCAGAGACTATAAAACTCTTAGAGGAAAACATAGGCAGAACACAGTCACAGTAAGATCTTCTATGACCCACCTCTTAGGGAAGTGGAAATAAAACCAAAAACAAACAAGTGGAACCTAATTAAACTTAAAATCTTTTACACAGCAAAGGAAACTATAAACAAGGTGAAAGCACAACCCTCAGAATGGAAGAAAATAATAGCAAATGAAACAACTGACAAAGGATTAATTTCCAAAATACATAAGCAGCTCATACAAATCAATACCAGAAAAATAAACAATCCAATCAAAAAGTGGGAAGAAGACCTAAACAGAGATTTCTCCAAAAAGACACACAGATGGTTAACAAACACATGAAAAGATGTTCAACATCACTCATTATTAGAGAAATCCAAATCAAAACTACAATGAGATATCATCTCACACTGGTCAGAATGGCCATCATTAAAAAGTCTACAAATGATAAATGCTGGAGAGGCTGTGAAGAAAAGGGAACTCTCTTGCACTGTTGGTGGGAATGTAAATGGACACAGTCACTATGGAAGACAGAATGGAGATTCCCTTAAAAACTAGGAATAAAACCATATGACCCAGCAATCCCCCTAACTAGGCATACACCCTGAGGATATCAAAATAAAAAAAGATACATGTACCCCAATGATCACTGCAGCATTATCTACAATAGCTAGAACATGGAAGCAACCCAGATCCCCATCGACAGATAAACGGATAAAGAAGCTGTGGTATATATAGACAATGAAATATTACCCAGCCATAAAAAGGAACACATTTGAGTCAGTTATAATGAGGTGAATGAACCGAGAGCCTATTATACAGAGAGAAGTCAGAAAGAGAAAAACAAATATCATATACTGACACATATATATGGAATCTAGAAAGATGGGACTGATGAAATTATCTGCAGGGCAGCAGTGGAGACACAGACATAGAGAACAGACTTATGGACATGGGAGAAGGAGGAAGAGAGGGCGGGATCTATGGAGAGAGTAGCACGGAAACTTACACTACCATCTGTAAAATAGATAACCAAAGGGAATTTGCTGTATGACTCAGGGAACTCAAACCAGGGCTCTGTAGAGGGGTGGGATGGGGAGGGAGATGGGAGGGAGGTTCAAGAGGGAGGGGACATATGTATACCTATGGCTGAGTATACATACATCAGATCAGATCAGTCGCTCAGTCGTGTCCGACTCTTTGCGACCCCATGAATCGCAGCACGCCACATATGGAGAGGGCTAAAAGGCTGGCAGGGAACGGGCCTTAGAAAAAACATGTTCATGTTGACAACACTTCAAGGAACAAATTCCAAGCTAATCGCCTGCGTTTGAAAATGCCTATCATCCCAGTATCCTACCTTTCCATAATTCTACTGTTCATATTCTGTATTCCTATCACAACCCTCACACAGAAGCCACAAAGCACCTGGAGTTCAGTGTAAGGAGAGCTGGGCTCCAGTCAAGGGATGTGGCTTAGCAGACCAAGGCACCCCACAGTCACCAAACTAATCAGTGTGTTCACAGCAGTCCCGTTCCGACAGCCAAGACAGGGAAACAACCTAAACGCCCTTGGACAGAGGAATGGATAGAGAAGACGTGGTGCATGTGTACAATGGACTACTACTCAGCCATAAAAAGGCTGAAATCATGCCATTTGCAGCAACATGGATGGACCTAGAGATTATCACACTAGTGAAGTAAGTCAGACAGAAAAAGACACATCTCATACATCACTTATATACATGGAATTTATCTACAAAAGAGAAACAGACTCTCAAAGAACAGACTTGTGGTTACCAAGGGGGACCGAGAAGGGGAGGGATGAAAAGGAAGTTTGGGATTAGCAGATGCAAACTGTTATATATAGAATGAATAAACAATGTCCTACTGTATAGCACAAGGAACTATATTCAATATCCTGTGATAAACCATAATGGAAAAGAATATGAAAGAACATGTATATATATGTACAAGTGAATCACTTTGCTATACAGCAGAAATTAACACAACATTGAAAATCAACTATACTTCAATAAAATAAATGAAAAAACAAACAACAAAAAAAAAACTATCCAGTGTCACAAGAGAAGCAGATGCCAGGCAGCCTGCCTCCAGTCCCATTTTCTTTCCTCCCTGCACAGCCCATAGGAACATATACTATATCCCATAACACAAGCTAAATGGACATGATTCCCTATCTCTTTCTAGTTATCAGTTACAAAGTCAATGATAGAGAGGCTTTTTATGGGCTACTTCTCACTGTTGGTCGTGACACTAGTTTTGCCATGCACTCTCCCTTTCCAGGGCTGCCTGTCTGCTTTTTGCATATTTAAATAGCAATTCTAATCATCCAGGTTTGACGATCTGCCTTGAAACCTTTCTCTAGTGTCATCTGTAGTTCGAGTCTTTGTTACATTTAGATTCAGCAAGCTTATTCATGCATCACATTCATTAATTCCAGGATGGTCTGCAATTTGTCTCTTCCAGAAAGAAAAAGAAAATACATACACACACATACCTCTATATTCAGAGGACACTCATAATGGTGAAAGCAGGTGCCTGAGTGCTCAGCATTAAATCTTCTATAGAGTGAAAAATCTACTATTAAATAATCTGGGAGAGGTCAATCAATAAAAATAACTAAATAATTGATAGTGTTATATTAGGTTAAAGTATAACATATGATCTTCATTAACCCATCAAGAAATATCGCTTGAGTTAAACCACCTCTCTCAAATGAGCATTTCTGGTGTTAATTCAAAAGGCAATAGCAGTCACCCAGGGGATGTTTTTAATGTTTTATGCTTTCACTGCAGCAGTGTTTATAGAGGGGTTAGCAGGGCAATAAGGATCATATTTAGGAAGGCGGCTCGGTGACAGCTAAGGCACTGAACTACAATCAAGTCACCTGCCTTCATGTAAGCAATGTGGACAGCTCCACTCTGGCTACTCAGCCTGGATGAGGAATAACTGACAAGCTGGTGGAAATTTACTGTAGGAGTAAAGGGCTTTCCCTTTTCTTAAAATAAAATACACAATCTCTGCACTTGGTGTGTTTCATACGGCATTTGGCTCTGAAGTGCCCTTGGTTATTGCTGCATTTTACCGCCGAGGGGTGGGGAGGGTGGATGTGTACCACTACTCAGGTTTCAGGAAACAAAGCAGGAAGCAGAGTGCACAGGTTCTGGAGTCACAGAAAACTGAGTCAGAATCCTTGCAGTGCCCCTGACTAGCTGGGTAGTCTGGAAAACTAATTTAATTTTACTGGGTCTCAGTTCCTTACCTATAAAAGGGAGAGAGTAATAACGACCCTGCTTCAGATGGTAAAGAATCTGCCTGTAAAGTGGGAGACCTGAGTTCGATCCCTGGGTTTGAAAGATCCCATGGAGAAGGGAACAGGGCTACCCACTCCAGTATTCTGGCCTAGAAAATTCCATAGACAGAGGAGCCTGGCAGGCTACATACAGTCCATGGGGTCACACAGAGTTGGACACGACTGAGTCCCTTTCACTTTACTAACGACCTTGAAGTTTGGTGAGACAATGTTCACCAAACATTTAGCCTTTAATCTGGCACAGAGCAGACAGTTAACAACACGTAGGTTTCTTCCCCTTTTAGCAGATGAGAAGATACAGTGCCAACAGGAGGTGCTTCTTGAGAGCAGGTGTTGCCCCTCACCGCTCACTGTGTGCCTAGAGCTCGGGGACACCCGGTATAAAGATCGCTCAGGAGCCTTGCCCACACCCACACTGCTTTTTAGCCTGTTGGAAAGCCCTGCTCTTCCCCCCGTAGGTGCTGCACTCTGACCCCTCTGTGGTTTTGCACCTTTTCAGCATATGCTGTTCCCTCTGTCAGGAATAAGCTTTCCTCTTTTTTTTCTGATGAGCCCAGTTTCTTTTTTTTTTTTTTTTTTGCCACCTAAAGAGCATCATCTCTATAAACAATCATCTTTTCATCCCTGAGTTCCTCACCCCTTTGAGTGAGAGTGATAGTCACTCAGTCATGTCCAACTCTTCGCAACCCCATGGACTGTAGCCAGCCAGGCTCCTCTGTCCGTGGAATTCTCCAGGCAAGAATTCTGGAGTGGGTTGCCATTTCCTTCTCCAGGGGATCTTCCCGACCCTTTTCAGTTGGCATTTCCACACCGGGAGTCGGACCTGGGCCACCTGGGTGATAACCAGGATTCCTAACCACTAGACCTCTTTTACCTCTTCCCATTTACTCCAAGGAACCTCAAACTCTCCTTCACACCTGCTACCGCTGCCCCTCACTCCATCACTGAACTTAACCTTGTTATGTCATGTTTTGTTTGATTCTCTATTTCCATAAATGCTGGCACAGAAACTGAACTGTCTGCTAACAGTAAGGACAAAAACAATGTAATAGTAAAAGTGGCTAATATATACAGACACACCTCTGAGATACGAATTCAGTTGCAGACCACCACAATAAAGCAAATATCACAATAAAGAGAGTTACACAATATTTTTGGTTTCTTGGTGCATAAAAAAGTTGTGTCTGAGGATCTGTCTCCTCAGGCAAAGGAAACAAAAGCAAAAATAAACAAACGGGA
Source organism: Bison bison bison (assembly GCF_000754665.1). Classification (NCBI taxonomy): domain Eukaryota; kingdom Metazoa; phylum Chordata; class Mammalia; order Artiodactyla; family Bovidae; genus Bison; species Bison bison. The sequence continues at coordinate 2,032,875 of NW_011494941.1, forward strand.
CCTAGTAAAACTTAAAAGCTTTTGCACAGTAAAGGAAGCCATAGACAAAAAAACAAGTAGACAACCAACCGCATGAGATAAAATATTAGCAAATGATGTGTCTGATAAAGGGTTAATATACAAAATATATAAACTGCTCACACAACTCAATATCAAAGCCCAAATAATCTGATTAAAAATGTGGGCAGAAGACCTGAATAGACATTTTCAAGAGAAGACATACAGGTGGCCAACAAGGCATGATAACATGCTCAACATCACTAACCAGGGATATGTAAATTAAAATCACAATGAGATATCACCTCACACCTGTCTGGCTATCATCAAGAAAACCACAAATAACAGGGACTTACCTGGCAGTCCAGTGGTTAACTCCACACTTCCACTACAGGGGGTGCGGGTTTCATCCCTTGTCAGAGAACTAAGATTCTGTGGGCCAGGCGACATGGCCAAAAAAAAAAAAATAGGCTATAAATAACTATAGTCTATTATAACTATAGTCTATAGTAGACTATAAATAATCGAGTAGAAATTCCACTCCTGGGTATATAGCCAAAGAAAACAAAAACACTAATTCAAAAAGATACATACACCCCAATGCTCACAGCAGCATTAGTTACAACAGATGTAAGACATGGAAGTAACCTAAGTGTCCATCAACAGCTGAACAGATGAAGAAGTGGTATATAAACATAAATGGAGTATTACTCAGCCATAAAAAGGATGATATTTTGTCATTTACAACAACATGGATGGACCCAGAGGATATTATGTTTCATGAAACAAGTCAGCAAAAGACCAACACTGTACATAACCACTTATATGTGGAATCTAGAAAATTAAGACAAATGAGTGAATATAATAAAACAGAAGCAGATCTGGAGAACAAACTAGTGGTTCAGTGGGAGGATGGGAGGGAGGAGGGACAAGACAGGGGTAGGGGATTAAGAGGTACAAGCTATTATGTATAAAATAACTAAGATACAAAGATATACTGTGTAGCAGAGAAAATATAGCCAATGTTTTATAATAACTTTAAATGGAATATAATCTATTAAAGTACTGAACCACTGTTGTACACCTGAACTAATGTACTGTAAATCAATTATACTTTAATTTAAAAGTTACTTTTACAGTATACTGAGTTAAGTGTGCAATCGCATTATGTCTAAAAAATAATGTACATAGCTTAATTTAAAAATACTTTATAAATAAAAATGCTAACCACCATCTGAGCCTCTAGTGAGTCAAAGTAGTAACAGTGAAGATCACTGATCACAAATCACCATAACAAATATAACAATAATGACAAAGTTTGAAATATTGCAGGAATTAGCAAAACATGACGCAGAAATATGAAGTGGGCAAATGCTCTTGGAAAACTGCACCAACAGACTTGCTCAACTAGGGTTGTCACAAAACTTCAATTTGTAAAAGACATGATATCTGAAACATGCAATAAAGGCACAGGAAAATAAGGCACGCCTTTACTTGGTGTGCACAGACTATATCCCATATCCCAGACACTGTGGGAATCACTTTATGACTGTTTTATTCTTCCAATAACCCAATTGTTTAAATATTCTTATTACTCCCCTATACAAATAAAAATATTGGCATAGAGAGGTTTAATAACTGGTCCAAGATTCCCAAGCCTCTCCCAATAGGGTGACACCACGGCACTGTGGTAAAGGGTATGACTCCAAGAGTCTAAATGACTTGGCTGAAGGATGCTTCACCATTAACCAGCAGTGTGACTGCGCCTGGCTCAGTAACACACTTTGTCACTTTGGCCTGCTCAGCTAAGAAGTGAAATTCCAGGATCCTGCTTCCCTTTTAGCTAAGGTTGGAGGCAGAGGAGATATAGATAAAAGTATCCCTTCCCCCCAAAGGCAAAGCCTCACAAGTTGAATGCTTTTACCCTTCCTACAATTGTTCTCCTTTCTCCTGACGTGGAACTGAGACAAGAAAACTGGAGCTACAGCAGCTAGTCTGCTCTCATGAGAAACAAAAACCACACAGTAGGGATGATGGATCAGAAAAGCAAGAGATCTTGGGCTCTTGATGATTTTCTTGAGCACATTTCCCAGCACGAGTTTACTATCGCTCTTCTTTTAATATAATAATATAACGAAAATAAATATCTTAATTCTTCAGGCGACTTGTGGAGTTTTCTGTTATTCACAACCAAACACATGGAAACAGAGACAGTATCACTGTGCCTCATCCCTCAACTGTCAAATGAAGGTAATAACAGTATCAATGTCTTATACAGTGATGTTAGGATTAAATAACAATATATTTAAAGATCAAAGCTTGGTTTCTGGCACACAGTAAGAGCCTACTGAATATTTATTCTTATTATCATCATCATTATTACTTCTGTTTCTACTACTAGTTAATGAGAGACCTGGCACTCAGGAATTCCACTGCTCAGCTTTTTTTTTCTTTTTTTAAATAAACCAGTCCTCCAAAGACTCCTCTTTTTTACAGAGATAAATATATGTGGTAAATTAGCCATCTTTCTCTGTGGTTTTTGAAGGTTGCTTCTAGATTTCCTTGTCATTTGATGGTCAATCCCCGAGATATACATAGGAAAGGCATTACTACCCATGCACAACAGATTAAAGATCTGCAGACTCAGAGATATAAAGGGATTGCTCAAGGTCACATGGCTAACTTTATTCTAGGTTTTAAGGAAGTTGGCATAAATTCCCAGGTTCTTACCCTATTCCAGTAAGAGCTTCTCTGGTGGCTCAGGTGGTAAAGAATCTGCCTGCAATGCAAAAGACCTGGATTTGATTCCTGGGTCGTGAAGAGCCCCTGGAGAGGGGAATAGCTATCCACTCCAATATTCTTGCCTGGAGAATTCCATGGACAGAGGAGCCTGTCCATGGGGTCGCAAAGAGTCAGACATAACTGAACAGTTTTCACTTTGACTTACCTATTCCACAAAGCCCTGCTTGATCTGACCCCTGACTGCCTTCCACGAAATAGCCTTCCTTCTTTTCTACATTTTATTGAAGTTTAATTGATTTACAATGTTGTGTTAATTTCTGCTGTACAGCAAAGTGATTAATGATACACATACACATATACATTATTTTTCACATTCTTCTCCATTATGGTTTATCACATGATACTGAATATACTTCTCTGTGCTACACAGTAGGACTTTGTTGTTTATTCCTTCTATATGTAATAGTTCGCATGTTCTAACCCCAATCTCCCACTCTATCCCTTTGCCACGTCCCCTCCCCCTTGGCAACCACAGTCGGTTCTCCATGTCTGTGCTTCTGTTTTTGCTTACTAGCCAGGTGCATCTGTGTCATATCTTAGATTCCACATATAAGTGATTTCATTATCCAGTGTCTGTTTCTTCATGGCTTTCTTCATTTAGTATGATAATCCCAAGTTTCATCCATGTTGTTGCAAATGACATTCTTTTTTATGACTGAGTAGTATTCCATTGTATGTATATACCACATCTTCCTTATCCTAGAGTGTAAGTCTCTTTAAGGCAGGCACATTGTCTATTTTGTTTACACTATAGTCTTAAAACTAGAGGGAGGAGAAAGTGAAGAACTCAAACCCCTGCAAAAGTCTGAGCTTTATGCAAAGAGAGACCTGGGCTCAAATCCTGTCTTTGTCATGTAACAGTGTGAGAGAAATAAATCACTGAACAGCTCCAGTTCACAGTAACCTCATATCTAACAGGAGAAAGAGCATACCTATCTCACAGGATTGTTGTCAACGTGACAGATGATTACATGGGTAAAGAATGGAGCCCCATGCCTAGCATACGCATGTTTAAAATAAATCTAGCTCCTCACCCTTCTATTTCTCCACTCATGTGCATCATCTGCATGGTGCCAAGTGAATGGTGCTCAACCAACCAATTAACATCAAGAAAAAAAGATGAACAGAAGAAAATTCTGAAGGCTCTGATTGCCCTGCTCCTAACAGTTACCTACCTCCCTGCAGACCATGGAGACTGCAGTTGGTATCAGTACCTATCACTTATGATGTCATGAAAACTAGATAAATAACTAAGTAACTGGTGCTTCAGTTAAGTGCTTAGAATAGGTCTGCACATAGTAAACTCCCAATAAATGTCTGCTAATATTATCACCTGTGTTTTTGTGAACAAATCCAAGCACATTTGATATTTTCAATTATCACTGAATGTCTAGATCTGAGACAAACTAGAACCCACCACTGTCATCATCATTGTCCTTATACATTTATTGACAAGAGGTACTGTATTGGGAATAACAGAGAGCAGGGTGGAGGAGGGAATAAGGGGGAGAAACAGATGCAATAGGTATTTAGGTGGAAAAAGAAAACTGAAATAGGTTTTCAGCCTCAGACTCCTGTTTCCTCAGGGTAAAGACAAGCAGGCCAAGTAGAAGCTCCCGTGGCAGGTGTGAGTGGGGCAGAGTGGTCCAACCTGGGTCACCATGATTAAAGCGAGGCCAAAGAAAGATACACAGCCCTGTGTGTGACAGAAGGGTCTGGAACAATGCTCAAAGGACATGTGTCTGAGGGAGACTCCAAGCTGAGGACTCTGGGGCCTGAGCACAGGACTGAAGAGACAGATGTGAAAGGGCACTGCTTGGGGTCAGACCGCATGCCCTCCAGGCCTGACTGCTGCTCACTCAGCCGGCTCCCCACCATGAGGGTTGGGGGGCTAACTTCTCAGAGCCTTTTTTCATCTGTAAAGTGATGTTAGTAACTCCTCCTCCCCACACATTGCTACAAGAATTCCTAACTTAATGCCTTACATCCAGTGAGCATTTAATAAATCTCAGCTAACTAAAAATAAAAACAGTAGCCAATACTTAAGAGGACTCACTATGCATTAGGGTTTCTTTGAAGTACTTTGCAAATAGGAACTGATTTAGTCAACACAATAACCCTATGTGGAAATGCTATTCACAATAAGAATGATGACGATAATAGCAGCAAAATTGGCACTTCCCACAGTCAGGCATTGTTTACAGCTTTCCATATATTAACTGTGACTCACAAAAACCCGGTGGAGTAAATACTATTAATGTGCCTATACAGATGAAGACACTGAGGCAGGGATTAGTGAGCCTACCTGAGGTCATCTGGATAGTAAAGATTGAGGTTGGCATCTCTTCCAGCTTAGCTATGGTACCTCTCAAAGGATAAAAGCTCAGGAAAACCCTAAAGTAAGTGAAAGGACACTGCTGTCCTCCTTGTTTATAAATAATGAAACAATGGCTCATAGAGGTGAGGTATCACATAGCTGGAAACTGGAAAACTGTTTCTCTTCAGTAATGATCATCAAACCATAGCCTTTTGATCTGTGGTCCAGGACTCCCATCCACTTCAGCACAGTCTTTTCAACGATCAAATAAGTTAGTTCTATTAGGTAAATATATTCTACCTATTCTTCAAAGCTGGGCTGACATCTGCAAATGCAGAAACAAAAATTTAGGAGCTCTCTGGCTTTCTTCCAGAGATTAGCGATCGCGGTTATGTGGGACCTGGACATCAGGGGAAAAAGAGGCACAATGTTAAAAAAGCAACTTTATGTACTCTGATAATTAACAAGAACAAAATACATCTGACCCCAAATTGGATGTAGTTTGAACCAAACTAGGTCTTCAATCATTTGGAAATGCTAACAGGCCAACTGCTTGATTAAACACAATTTGTATTGTCAATAAAAAATGCAAATGACTATTTTACTGGCAAATACAGCATTAGACTTTGCTTGATATGAGGATTAAATTGCATTTCAAGAACAATTCAAGAGGTCAAATTATAAATGAATATCCCCTTCCATTGTCCTTAGGTTCTGGAGGCCAGAATAGGAAATACAATAACAAAAATAATTGCCTGCCACTGTGTGCCATTTCAGTTAAAATAAAATCCACGCCAGTTTTGTGTAGTAGAGAATAATATTTAAGCCCCCAAATGGGTCCTATAATTTAGCACATAATTCCTTGAAATTTACATGGCACACTCCCACTCATCTGAATCAACTGATAAACTCTCTTTTATTTGTATTAAAGAAAATGGGGATTAAAAGGTCGGGAATCCACACAGTGTAGATACGGAGTGCATGGGCCCCATTTTAAAACCTCTTAGTCAGTCTGGCCCAGAGCTAAATCAAGTACACAGGAATTATGTTTGACTGCAAATATTCCCTGGTTACAGATAGGAATAAGACATGCATTCTGAATCCCACAGAAAAATATGGAATCACAGATGTTGCTTTTGAGCATCTTTATTTCTGAAATTACAAATAATCATTGTTGGCATCTGCGAGTGGAAAAACTAAAAAAAGCAAAGAAATACCTCATCAGAGCATTATGATGTGATAAAACCTCAGGATGGCAGGCAGCCGGCAAGGCATTAACGCAGTTGTGTATTTTATATTCAGAGATGCACATGTCATTCTGGTTAAACATCATTGCCCAATTTCCCAAATTTCCCCTCTTTATTTTTTTCCTGTACATTTTTCACATTAACTTCAAGCAAGACAAGTTTATATAGACTCTAATACCTTGTTACAGCTATTGTCGTTTTCTTTCTGAAAGCTGGAACACATTTTTAGAGCTGTTGGTAAACATGACTAATCCAAGAAGAAATTAAAGAGACACTCTGATTGCATGGGAAGAGCAAACACAGAACCAAATACAAGGGTTTGGTTTCTTTGTGATTCTTTGACCATGAGGTAAAAATCTGAATTCAGAAAACATGGAAATGAAAAAATGCCCTGGAAATAGGTACTGCTGCTGCTAAGTCGCTTCAGTCATGTCCGACTCTGCGCGACCCCATAGACGGCAGCCCACCAGGCTCCGCCGTCCCTGGGATTCTCCAGGCAAGAACACTGAAGTGGGTTGCCATTTCCTCCTCCAATGCACGAAAGTGAAAAGTGAAAGTGAAGTCGCCCAGTCGTGTCCGACTCTTAGCGACCCCATGGACTGCAGCCTACCAGGCTCCTCCATCCATGGGATTTTCCAGGCAAGAGTACTGAGTGGGGTGCCATTGCCTTCTCCAGGAAATAGGTACAATGCAGCTCAAATATGCTAATGATCTGAGGATATTCTGAACAACTTCCCTGGAACTCACAGCAACACTAGGGACTAGTTTTTTTTTTGTTTTGTTTGATTTGTTATTATGGGCATTTCAAATAGACAAGCATGAAATTGTAATGACAAGAAGCCTATTTTATACTGAGGATATATGCATTTGTATTTCACACACCAGAGATATTAAACACTGATTATTTTATGCTGCTGTTTATTAAAAATGTTTACCATAAACTATTTCCTGAATATTGCTATCATGGAGGTATTTGGGAATTTTAATATTATTTCTCCTAATGTTTGACATTTCATAGAAAGAGGAATCATAATTTCTATTTACTGCTATTTCATTGAAATGCTTTTTTTTTCAAGTAAGCTGTTTTTTGTTTTGTTTTTTTTTTCCATGTGCGCTTGAGAAAAAGGTGAAATTGTTTTGGGATGAAATGTCCTATAGATATCAATTAGGTCTAACTGGTCTATTGTATCGTTTAAAGTTTGTGTTTCCTTGTTAATTTTCTGTTTAGTTGATCTATCCATAGGTGTGAGTGGGGTATTAAAGTCTCCCACTTTTATTGTGTTACTGTTAATTTCTCCTTTCATACTTGTTAGCATTTGTCTTACATACTGTGGTGCTCCCATGTTGGGTGCATATATATTTATAATTGTTATATCTTCTTCTTGGATTGATCCTTTGATCATTATGTAGTGACCTTCTTTGTCTCTTTTCACAGCCTTTGTTTTAAAGTCTAATTTATCTGATATGAGTATTGTGACTCCTGCTTTCTTTTGGTCCCTATTTGCATGGAAAATCTTTTTCCAGCCCTTCACTTTCAGTCTGTATGTGTCCCCTGTTTTGAGGTGGGTCTCTTGTAGGCAACATATGTAGGGGTCTTGTTTTTGTATCCATTCAGCCAGTCTTTGTCTTTTAGTTGGGGCATTCAACCCATTTACGTTTAAGGTAATTACTGATAAGTATGATCCCGTTGCCATTTACTTTATTGTTTTGGGTTCGAGTTTATACACCATTTTTGTGTTTCCTGTCTAGAGAATATCCTTCAGTATTTGTTGGAGAGCTGGTTTGGTGGTGCAGAATTCTCTCAGCTTTTGCTTGTCTGAAAAGCTTTTGATTTCTCCTTCATACTTAAATGAGATCCTTGCTGGGTACAATAATCTGGGCTGTAGGTTATTTTCTTTCATCATTTTAAGTATGTCTTGCCATTCCCTCCTGGCTTGAAGAGTTTCTATTGAAAGATCAGCTGTTATCCTTATGGGAATTCCCTTGTGTGTTATTTGTTGTTTTTCCCTTGCTGCTTTTAATATTTGTTCTTTGTGTTTGATCTTTGTTAATTTGATTAATATGTGTCTTGGGGTGTTTCTCCTTGGGTTTATCCTGTTTGGGACTCTCTGGGTTTCTTGGACTTGGGTGATTATTTCCTTCCCCATTTTAGGGAAGTTTTCAACTATTATCTCCTCAAGTATTTTCTCACGGTCTTTCTTTTTGTCTTCTCCTTCTGGAACCCCTATGATTCGAATGTTGTAGCGTTTAATATTGTCCTGGAGGTCTCTGAGATTGTCCTCATTTCTTTTAATTCGTTTTTCTTTTATCCTCTCTGATTCATTTATTTCTATCATTCTATCTTCTAATTCACTAATCCTATCTTCTGCCTCTGTTATTCTACTATTTGTTGCCTCCAGAGTGTTTTTAATTTCATTTATTGCATTATTCATTATATATTGACTCTTTTTTATTTCTTCTAGGTCCTTGTTAAACCTTTCTTGCATCTT
>NW_011494941.1:2041885-2042578 GCF_000754665.1 Bison bison bison
AGGGAGGGATGCTGCAAACAAATAACACTGGCGTGCGCTCGCAGTGCCTCAGCCACACTGGGTCTGCCCCCACTCACGGCGCGTGTAGCCTCCCTGCCCACACTGCTCGGGCTCTAGGTTGTTCCGCAGGGAACAATCCGAGGCTGGCCCTGGGTTGCATGCACCTCCCAGGTCCAAGCCGCTCAGATTCAGGCACTCAGGTAGTCCTCAGAGGCGCAGACTCAGTTGGGCCTGCGTTTTGTGCTCTTCCCAGGTCCGAGCAGCTCAGGTGATGAGGTGTTTGGCGAGCGCCAATGCTGCGACTTATCGCCCCCCGCCACTCGGTTATCTGGGTGTAAAACCGGCGCACCTTCTCAGGCAGATGTTGACCGTCCAGACCCCCAATAAGTTTTAGTTAGCAAAGAAGCCAGTTTTATAGGTAATGTCTCTCTGGGGCTGCGATTGCCCCCTTCCGGCTCTGGCTGCCTGTCACCGGAGGGGGAAGGTCTGCAGCCGGCTATCTCTGTTTAGTCCTTTGTTCTGTGTGCGGCTGGCGGTGTCTTAGGTTAGGGCTGGCTTTTCGCATGGTAGATATCCCACAGTCTGGTTTGCTAGCCCAAATTATTTCGCTCAGATAGTGCTCAGGGTATTCAGGCCAGATTCTTACTCTCAGCGATGCAGCCCGCGCCGCGCCTCCCTGCCCAGCCCCCGCTT
>NW_011494941.1:2042749-2055681 GCF_000754665.1 Bison bison bison
CTTTTATTGTCTTTAATATTTTTTCCTACCTCCTTTCGAAGAGTTGGGTTGCTTTTCTGGGTGCCTGATGTCCTCTGCCGGCATTCAGAAGTTGTTTTGTGGAATTTACTCGACGTTTAAATGCTCTTTTGATGAATTTGTGGGGGAGAAAGTGTTTTCCCCGTCCTACTCCTCCGCCATCTTGGCGCCTCCCCCTAGGGACTAGTTTTGATTACTGTGTGTCAGGCATGTTCTACATGCTCACGTATTAACCTACATAGTAAAGGTTACTTTTCCACTATACAAATGAATATGGAAAGATTAGTGATTTGTCAACAATTACACGGTTACAGAGGCTTCTCCAATATCTCAGCAAGTAAAGAATCCACCATCAATTCAAGAGACAGAGGAGACAGGAACTCGAACCCTGAGCCAGGAAGATCCCCTGGAGAAGGAAATGGCAACCTACTCCAATATTCTTGCCTGGGAATTGGAGGAGGTCTGGCTTCTGAGTGGCTCCTAAACATAACATTCTTCAGCCACTTAAATGTCTCTAGATGTTACCTCTCTGTGTCTACCCTATTTATTAAGATGATTTCCCTTTGTTGTTCAGTCACTCAGTCGTGTTCGACTCTTTGTGACCCCATGGACTGCAACATGCCAGGCTTCCCTGTCCTTCTCCAACTACTGGAGATTGCTCAAACTCATGTCCATCAAGTCGGTGATGCCATCCAACCATCTTGTCATCTGTCGTCCCCCTCTCCTCCTGCCTTCAATCTTTCCCAGTATCAGGGTCTTTTCTAGTAAGTCAGTTCTTCACATCAGGTAGCCAAAGTACTGGAACTTCAGCTTCAGCATCAGTCCTTCTAATAAATATTTCCCTAAGCAACCTCTATTTGTTATTTATATACATAGCAAATGTACAAATAGATATGATTTCCCTAAGCAACATGTATTTGTTACTTATATACATAGGAATTATACAAATAGATACCACCTTCCCATTTTACAGATAAGAAAACAGGTTAAATGGTTGTTACTCTGGGCCCCCTCCTAGCACATGGCAGGACAGAATGGGAGCCCTGAAGGTCAATCTCCTTCACTCACACAGCACAGCCTCTCTCCCCAGTATTAGTCTCTTTGGAGAACATCCGCAGAGCCTGTGTTATTCACTCACTCCTGAAGGATGCTCTAACTCTTCAGGGCCCTGCACCTCAGCACCTGGCAAGCAAGTGCAAGTATTAGTCTCTCAGTCATGTCCAACTCTTCATGAGCCCACGGACTGGAGCCCACAAGTCTCCTCCATCTACGGGATTTTCCAAGCAAGAATATTAGCGTGGGTTGCCATTTCCTTCTCCAGGTGATCTTCCCCACCCAGGGATTGAACCTGGGTCTCCCACAATGCAGGCAGCATCAGAGCCACCAGGGAAGCCGATTGAGCACAAACCCAATAAGCACTCGAAAGACTCCATCTAGAATACGAACTTCTCATCGATGGCTCAGATAATACTCTGCTGCAAACTGCTATTACCTTCCTTGTGGATTACTTACTGCTACAGCCTCCTAACCACATTCTCTGCCTCTGCTTAGACTGCCCTACAGCAGGTTTTCAAAACACATCAGATTCTTCTGTTGCTGTTGTTGTTCAGTCGCTCAGTTGTGTCCGACTCTGTGACACCATGGACTGCAGCATGCCAGGTTCCCTGTCCTTCACTATCTTCTGGAGTTTGCTCAAACTCATGTCCATTGAATAGATGATGCCATCCAACCATCTTATCCTCTGTTGCCCCCTTCTCCTACCCTCAATCTTTTGGAGCATCAGGGACTTCTATATTAGGACAAAGCATTCTATGACCTTCCTGCCTCACCACCTTTATTCCTCTAATCTCCTCGGACACCATTCTCCCCTCCTTGCCCTGTTCCAGGCACACTGGCCACCTTGCCATTCTTCCCATAAGCATGGTGTGCTACCAGCTTGGCACCTGCAGCTCCACTGGTCTCAGCTAGCAAAGCAGCAGACCCTGCAACCTCCCTCAAGTTTAGGTTCAAATGCCACTTTCTTAGGGAAGTCTACCCTGATGTCTCTGTTTAAAATTACAAGCCCTACCCTTTGTACACTCAAGCTATCTCCTCTGCTACGTTTTCCTCCAAAGCACAGGCTAATATACTGTGTAACTTGCATGCGAGTCGTGTTTCTCATGCAAATCTCCCAACTACCAAGTAAACCTCTCCATTGGCAGAGACTGTTTGACTTAACACTGCATCTTTGGTACCTAGACGGGGCTTGTTTGCAGGAGCAGGTGCTAATGAACATGGGAGAGAGGGAGGGAGTGCAGAGAAAGAAGAGAATTCTCACATTTCTTAGTCTTCCAGGAGTGTCCACAGAAGACTAGTTCCCCCATGAATTCTGGAACCCCAAGGTCTTTTTGTTTTTTTTTTTTTTTTCAATTGACATACAGTTGATTGACAATGTTGTGTTAGTTTCAGGTGCACAACAGGGATTCAGTTTACACACACACACAGACACACACACACACACCTTTTTAGATTCTTTTCCCTTATAGGTTATTATGAGATACTGAGTATAGTTCTCTGTGCTATAAATTAGGTCCTTGTGGGTTATCTGTTTTATGTATTGTATCGACCAAGGTCTTTCTATTCATGATCTTTTTTCCTCTTTTCCCTCCCTCTCCATCCCCCTTCCTTATTCACATTCCTTGTGTCCCAATTGGGAAAGACCGTTTTCCCTGAAAAATTTAAACCCTATAATATAAGGGACACATATAGATGTGTCATTTTTGATGATGGTTGTGGTATGTGTCCTTTGCCATTTCAATCCCCTCCTTGCCCTGGCTATTCTCAATATTGAGCTGGTAGCTGAATCCAAGCGTCTGGATATAAGGCTCAGTTTTTGAAACATTTTTTCCTAAAATTAGAAATAAATAGACATCTAATATAACCTTATAAAGGCAAAAGGATCTAGTTAAACACATATATGGTATCTATTTCTGCTTACAATTGTATTGTGGAACCCCATCTATGCCTGTAATTCTTCACATAATGATTGCTCAGCATGCCATAGGCAGTATTATTCAAGCGCAGCTTTTGAGGTCCAGGGTCCCATGTACTAGTCACAGCCTCACCCCGACAGGTTTAAGGGTCTTTGGACAAGGACATTCTAGCTCTGTTGTCTCAACCACAAAACTCAAAAATTCTCACTTGATGAGTTTATTGAAAAGGGTGAATGAGATGTTTATTTGCAGGTAGTTTATAAACTCTAAGCGGTTAGAAGCTATATTATCTTCTTTCCAGCTTATGCTGCTAAGTTGCTTCAGTCGTGTCCGACTCTGTGCAACCCCATAGACGGCAGCCCACCAGGCTCCTCCGTCCATGGGATTTTCCAGGCAAGAGTACCGGAGTGGGATGCCATCACCTTCTCCGCTTATAATTATAGCTTAATCTTTTCCTTCATTCTTAAAATGTTTTCTTTTCTTTTTCTTGTCTTATCATTATGCATTAGCTAGAGCCTTTAGCCTAGTAGTGTTTGGAAGTAGAAGACATTTTCTTTTGTCATTTCTAATATCAGAGACTTTTTTTTCATAGGAGCTACATTATTTTGGCCAAGCTTATCTAAGCCTCAGTTCCTCATCTGGAAAACAGGGTGAACAGCTGGGTGCTGAGTGAAGATGAGACGAAAGATGGTACAAAGCAAACCCTGACACACTGTCCCTCTCAGTACCTGTCCATCACTGTGTTTCTGCTCATCTCCTCCTTCCCAACTTATGAAAACATAGCACTTCTTTTTAAAAAAAACATTGCCAAAGCCTTTAACAAAGCACTCTGTTATATTCTTATTACCAGACTGCCATTTCTAAAGGCACGTTTAAGAAAGGTAAGTGGGAATGAGAAGTGATTACAGACCAATGATTTCAGACTGACACATGAATTTAGCTGACACATTTAAGGTACTTATGTTCTCATTTTTTAAAAGTCATATTTTAATCAAAGTCCAACATGTATTTGCTGAACCTACCCTAGGTGCACACTATTAGGTTAGACATGGTAAGAGGTTTCAAGGATTATAATTAGAAATACATGGCGAATTAAAATGAGATATGATCCTTTATAATCTAGTTATGACAAAATGACATGTAGCACCAAAAAGTGCTTTGTTGTATCAACAAAAGGTTTTCATGATTCAGCAATAGATCCAGTTTTCTGCAGCAGCACTTAATAGCCTAGTGAACTCCAGAGAAGCAGCACTCTTGGGCTCTGTAGAGATGGCAGAGATGGAGCAAGGTCTAAATACTTTGGATTCATTCAACAGACTTGTTCTGTGATGGAAATTTCTGAGGCTGGTCACTCAGGCTTGTTTGGAAGATGCCAGAGAGCAGAGCAAAATCCTGTACCCTTCCAGCTACTCCAAGTAGAAGGGAATTTGCATAGTAGACAGTGCTGTAACCCTACCCTCTTTGATTCATCTGAAAAGGGAAATAAGAGGTAAGATATTAATTATACAGCTTAAGCCCTTCTCCAGAAAGAAGAAAGCCCAATCTGAAACACACATCACCAAACTCTGGAAACCCTGATGCTGAACTAAGCAAATTAATGCTTGTACACGAGCTCATTCTTCTAAATTACATCTAAAAGCATGGGCCTGTCGTCAATTTGCATGTGTTCTGTGTTGGAAAATAAGCACCCTGGGTCTAATGAGGAGCAAACGGTGAGAATCCATCCTGCTGTGGAGGCTCGGCAAAACCTCAGATCCTCTCTCTGCATCTGTGTGTCGTGGTCCGTGAAGTCTATCAGATACACTGTACTGAAATTGATCAGGCAGCCATCTGTATTGATTCCTGCTGCCACTGTGGAGAGTCAGTCACCGTAACTATTCACTGGCTAATGGAGACACAATCTACATCTGCTTCAATCCCTTCAGAGGCTGCAGCGTGCAGGCTCAATCTGGCCAGCCCGGCTCAGTACACAACAGGTAACACTGTGCTGCAGTCTGTGGCCTGGCGTTGTGCTAAATGCATGCACTGCATGTTTGATCTGTCACAACCCCCCAGGGGTGTGTGCTGAGGAAGCAGAAGTGAGCGGCTTCATAGCCAGTAACCAGGTCCATCTGATACCAGGCCCTGAACTCTGCACTAGAAGGATAGCCATATCCTGAGCACCTACTCACCTTTACCTCTTTTTGCAACCTTCCAACAGCTGCAGATGATGGGCATGATGATCACAGGAAACAGGTTCAGAGAAGCTAGCTAATTTGCTCCAGAAGAGTAGAATTTGTGGCCCTCCTGACACCCAGGGGCTGGTCTAAGAATTTCACATAGTAACACTCAGCAGCTCCAAGAGGTAGCTACTGCTCTGTGTCCCCATTTTACAGATGGGAAAATTGAGGCCCATGGAAATCAGTGAGTTTCCTGAGGTTACACAGATCAAACATGCAGTGATGGATCAAACATGCAGTGCATGCATTTAGCACAACGCCAGGCCACAAACTGAAGCACAGTGTTACCTGTTGTTGTGTACTGAGCCGGGCTGGCCAGATTGAGCCTGCACACTGCAGCCTCCAAAGGGATTGAAGCAGATGTAGATTGTGTCTCCATTAGCCAGTGAATAGTTATGGTGACTGACTCTCCACAGTGGCAGCAGGAATCAATACAGATGGCTGCCTGATCAATTTCTGTACAGTGTATCTGGTAAGCAAGCAGACATCCTGAGGTGGGTGGTCTGAGCTCAGTGTGTGTGCTCTTAACCCCCATGCTGCATCTCTGATTGGGGGCTATGTCCAACCTGCCCACCCCTCCCCTCCACCTCAGTTCCTCCCGACATTCAAATCCAGGGAGCCTGCCTGGCTCATTCTCCGGTACATGGTGGGAATAAGCAGGGAGATCATCTGGCATCAAACCTTGGTTTTAGTGCTAAGCAAACAAATAAGCCAGAAGACATTTCTGCACCCTATGGATTTTTCACTTGTCCACATAATGCCTTTGACACCTGCCCAATAACCCTATTAGCTTGGCATGAATATCAGGAACATATTTAAATAAACAAGGGGTCATTCCTTCTAAACCTTCATGTTTTATCTCCTCTGAACGTGTGTTTTTATTCCAAGTTTCCAATGCCAATACTGTTGTGTTGTGCGTGTGTGTATTAAACAGAGGTCCCTAAACAAAAAGAAATAAAAAATTCTTTTAATTTTCTCTTTTGAACTGTCAGAATCTCAACTAGGTAAATTTCTCTTAGAACAAGAACTCAGATCTCGTCTGCTGAATCTAACCACAGTATTCCCCAACTTTAGAGCACAAAGGTCCTGAGAAAAGAGTACCACCAAGAATTTACTCTAAAACAGTAAGTGTTTGCCATCCAGCTAGTGGTCAAGCAGGCTTAGGGAATCCACATGTACAAAACCCCTTCTGATATCAGAATGCACTCTGACATCATCAAAGTCCTCAAGCTCTTAGGTAATGATATCCATTAAACATGATTCAACACTACTTAAGGGTAATTGAGAACATTCTCTGCTACTTGGTGCCAAGGAGTATTCCAAGGTTATTCCTTCACTTGCTTCATTTTATTCTGACAACAGCCCTATAAGACAGGGCCTATCATTATGACCATTTTACAGGTGAGAAAGTGGAGGCAGGTTAAGTTACTTACTCACATACAGTGTGCTGCAACCATTGGGAAGCACCCAGAATTTCCCTGAATGAACCTGACTCTTTCTCACCTCTCTGCCTCTGTCGTGGGTTATTTTCTTTCCCTGAAACTCTGCTTACCTCGCAGATTCATATGTATCTTTCGAAACTATGCTGCTTCCCAAGGTTTTCTTTTTTTTAATTGAAGTAGAATTGATTTACAATGTTTTGTTAGTTTCAGGTGTACAGCACAGGAATTCAGTTTATAAAAAGAATACATGAGTAAATAAAGAGAATATAAATATATATATATAAATTCTTTTTCAGATTTCTTTCCCTTATAGGTTATGACAAAATACTGAGTATAATGCCCTGTGCTATACAGTAGGTCCTTGTTGGTCATATATTGTATATACAGTAGTATGTATATAGCAATCCCAACCTCCCAATTAATCCCTCCCCACTTTCCCCCTTGGTAACCATAAATTTGCTTTCTATATCTGTGGATCTATTTGTTTTGTAAATAAGTTCATTTGTATCTTTCTTCCAGTATAAGCACTATCATATCATATTTGTCTTTCTCTGGCTTACTTCGGTTAGTATGATAATCCTATTTCATTCATTTTTACAGCTGAGTATCCCACTGTATATATGTACCACAATTTCTTTATCCACTCCTCTGTCAATGGACATTTAGATTGCGTCCACTATTGTGTATAGTGCTGCTGTGTGTGTATAGTGCTAATTTGACGTTTTTCTGGATATATGTCCAGAAATTAGTTTTTTCTGGACACCAAATTAGTTTTTCAAATTAGTTTTTTCTAGATATATGTCTGGGAGTACAATTGTAGGATTACTCAGTAACTCTATTTTTAGTTTTTCAAGGAATCTTCATACTATCCTCCACAATGGCTGCACCAATTTACATTCCCACCCACAATGTAGAAGGGTTCCTTTTTCTCCACACCCTCTCCAGAATTTATTGTTTGTAGACTTTTTTTATAATGGTCATGTTGACCAGTGTAAGATGATAACCCATTGAAGACTCCATAAGGTTGTCTATCACCATTCCCTCCAAGGTGATCAGAAGCTGGTCTGTACCCCCACTGCACTTCTGCTGTATCATAAGGCTGGTTTTTGTGTCTGTCTCTGCACTGAGAGGTCCTTTATGGCAGGACTGTTTTGTTATCAACTTATCTCCACAGCACTTGGCACACAATAGATGCTCAATAAATGTTTCCTAAGGGGAAAAAAATTCCAAGACAGCAAATATTATTTGCAGAAAAAGTTCAAGATGAATCTAACAGCTCTAACTCACTGAGATTTTTCTGATGTCAGCTGCTATGCCAAGCTGACATACAGTGTTATCATTTTGTCCTCACCAGAGCCTTTTAATAACTGAAAATATTACCTCCATTTTACAATGAGGCAAAGTGAAAGTGAAAGTCACTCAGTCGTGTCTGACTCTTTGTGACCCCACAGACTATACAGTCCATGGAATTATCCAGGCCAGAATACTGGAGTGGGTTGCCCTTCCCTTCTCCAGGAGATCTTCCCAACCCAGAGATTGAACTGGGGTCTCCTGCATTGCAGGCAGATTCTTAACCAACTAAGTCAGTAGGGAAGCCGCACAATGTGGTAAGCTGAGGCTAAAGAATGGTTTAACTGACCTGTCCAAATTCATACAACCAGTATGCAAGAATAAGATGCTGCAAAAAACCAGTATGCAATTGAACTAAGATACCAAATCCAAGACCATCCAATTCCAAAGTTCCTACTCTTCACTCATGCTGTTCCAGGCTGCCAACATGTAATTTGTGGATCTGTTCTTTTAGTAACCACAGCACTGCGACCTCTTCTAGAACGTTCGGTCTATTAAGAACAGTGCCCCTGGCCAGCCTCTTCTCTAACTGTTGAAGGAAATGAGCTAAGATAGCCTTCAGCGATGCCATCGTGACAGTGGTTGGAAAAAATGAATCCTATGCCATTTTGCATTTGCTGCTTGTGAATCAAACTGTGAAAGCTAATTTAAAAACTTTCACACTTGGTTTGAATGAGGACTGTCAGCGCTTTGCGAATGCTAAATTGTACACAATTAGCTCAAAAGGTGTGAGTTTAGGCATACCCAGCAGCTTCTCAAATGAGAAGGCTCCCATGGTCACCCCAATGAACCAAGGGGAAAGCCAGAGAAGGTTCCAGAAAAAAAAATATGGAGAAGTGTCAGCAGTTTGTGAGGAAATTGGGCACTGATACATCTGCCCCTGTCTGCAATCCCATTAAAATGCAGTTCCCATCCCCACCCCCAGCCCCTGAACACTAGGGCTTCATGAGATCACAGACTCGGGGGCACCCCTGCCTGGGGTGAGTTATGTAAGACACAGAACCTTTGTTTTGTCATCTGTAAAACAGGGATAACACTACGTCATCAGAAAGCTTTGCTTGGATTTTACAGCATGCATGGAACACCCCTGGCATGGTGCCTCCCAGGTCAGAAGGCTGGTGATATTTCATGATGTTGTCAGGCTTGTCATGTGCTACCCTGATAGGGTATGCACACCTTGAGGGCAGAAACACAGTCTCATTTACTTCATGATCCTGGCCTGTCTGTATTATCTTACAGCCCAATCTTTTTCAGGATGATTATCATTAGTAATATTACAGTTTGGCCCTTAAGTGGGTCCTAAGTATTTGACAGAGTGAAATGGAAGGAACCTTGAGGCTGCACCTGGGGATCTGTGTTCCCGTCCTGGATCTGCCTTCCTTCTGGGCCAGGGACATCTGCACAGACTTTCTGATCCCCTGGCACAACACCTAACACAGAGCACACCAGTGGCAAAGGGTTTGAGATGAACAATAATAATGTATTTGAGCATCTCTTTTCTCATTTTAATAATAATAACTGCCTCACAGAAAATGGACCAGAGGGCAGTCTGTAAAGGAGAAATAAAGCACTATATCAGGATAAAGATGAGCAACAATGAGCAAGAACCAGCAGAGATAAAAGAAAAGCCGGCCTCCCCGCTGAGTTCCAGTGCTACCAGCAAGTCCAGGATCTGCAGCAGCATCTTTTTGGACCTATTCCTGAATCTAAATAATAACAGCTTCTGTTTGACTGCCGTCTCCTGCCCAGTTAACCTGACTTAGAAATTCTACAAGCTTCCATAACTACCAGGGTGCGGGGAGACTTAATAAAAGAATTTTAATAAGAGCAGTGCAATTTTAAGGCAAAAATAACTGTAATTACTCAGAGCCTTCATAACATCTAAAATCTGATTAAAATGTACCATCGTTTATGAGCTGACATGAGATGGTTATCATGTATAACAGCCCTACAATTACTGCTGGCGCATGTGCACAGAAAAGACTCTGGACTGTTTCTTTTTCACACTTGCATGGTACTCTAATCCCTCCATAACAGAGCGATTTTACGGCAAAACAGATACACAAGGGAATGAGAAATGAATGTTTGTTGAGCTACTATTGTAGGTCAGGAACTGGGAGGCACGTTAGTAAAATGGCTAATGTAGAAATTAACATCATCACAGGAAGAATGAAAACCCTGGAAATGTGACGGTCATAGAGCTGGAAAATGGAAGAGGTGAGTGAGGTTGGACCTGGATGCTGTTTGACTGCCATGGAAATGTACTTTCACTCACAAAAGGGCTTAACTGGGCTGAGCAATGTCTACATCATGGCTTCACCATGGTCAGCTCCCATGTGGCAGTTCTTACCCATTTCAGAGGAGGAGGGAAAAGCTGGAAGAGGAATCCACACACGAGGTTAGATTTGAGATTCAACTTAAGTTCAAAGGTACTAGTCTGAAAGCATTCTATGCATTTTACTTGAAGAATGCTATCTCATGGGTATTTTGATGCAGAAACAATTGGGATTTTAAAACTTTCATCCTTTCAACAATTACTGATTGCATCTTCATTCATCAGACAGTGAAAAGTCAATTCTGAGAGACTTTCTTAGCCACATGTAGAATGGAACCCCCATACTTCTTATCTCTGGTTTGCTTGTCTCCTCATATTTTAATTCTTATCCCACATATACAGTTGCAAAGTTATATATTTATTTACAAATATATGTATATATTTATTTATAAATTTATAAATACATTTATTTATAAATTCTATTTCTTAAATTTATTATCATCTCCATGACTCATCCCCCGCCAAAAAAGTGGAAGCTCTCCTGTGATAGGACTTTCTAAACTGTTTTGTCACTGTGGCTTCCAAACATTGTCCAGAACACAGGAAGCAATATTTACTCTGAAATATTTGTTCAATGGATGAATGAAGAGCTGAGATTACAGCAGATCAAATGGACAGGCTAATTTCTCAAAATATAGTGAGGCTTTTTCCTAAGTCTCTTTACCGCACACTATCTGAGTTTGCCATCTACCTCTTTAATTATTCATTCAATCATTTAACAAGCATTTATTGAGTAACTACATGTGGCAGGATCTATTTCAGGTGTTTGGATTCTAGCTGTGAACAAAATAAATAAAGCTCATGAAGCTTATATTCTGATGAAGGAAGCCAACAGATAAAAGAAAATATACCTTCCATAACAAAAGGTGGTAATCAGACATCGAACAGGGCAAACGGTGAAGGTGGGAGGCCAGTTCAGTTCAAGGGCAGGGAAGGCTGACAGAGCAGGTGATGTGTCAACAAAGGCAGGTTACTTAGAGTCGGAGAGGACTCAAGAGCATCAGGACAGCAGCAGCAAAGCGTATCAACAAGACCTAGACATTTCTCATCTTCAAACCTTGTATTCCTCTTCCGGTGCAGAGGGAATAATAAATTCGCCCTGCCTACCTTGCAAAACAGGCCTGCAAGGACAATCAAATGAAATATCCCAGTTCCCAGGATGTGGGGAAGTAAGGGCCAAATGAGTGAAGGTGGTCAAATAGTACACATTTCCAGTTATAAGGTAAGTCCTGGGATGTAACATACAGCATGTCACTACTGTTCACAAGACTATATTGTAAATGAGAAATGTTGCTTAAAGAGTTGATCTTAAAAGTTCTTACCATAAGAAAAACAGTTGGAATAATGTGTAGTGATGGCTGTTAACGAAACGGACTGTAGTGATTGGTTCCCCAAGTATACACATAGCAAACCACTACGTTGGACCCCTGAAACTAATACAAAGTTATATTTATGATACCTTAATTTAAAAAAATGACTCCTGGCTGCTTTTTATTCTTTAATTTTTAGTGTTTAGATTTAAAATAGAAATGGCCAGGTTCAAGACGATACTTACAAAACATTTGTAATAAAATACAAAATTCAAGAATATCCAAATAAAGTTGAAGTAATAGTAGCTCTGATTTTCCAGGCATTTTGAAGTGATTTTAAAGCAGTGGAAATAAAATCCCATTTCCCCGGTTCATGAGATAAAGGGGCTGCATTACAACATGATTTCTACAATCCCTTCCTGTCCTAATTTGCTAAGATTCTGTTGATATGAAAGAGGCTTATAAACTCTCGCTTACTGCACAAATGTGTGAGATAATGGTCATCACGATGCTTTTTATCATTACTCCAATGATCCTCTTTGGTTCTGAGTTTGGAGCCCCCAGCATCATGGCATTGATGAGACTCATATTTAAGTGATTTCAAGATCTCATTAAGTAACTTGAACAGTAATTTCATTCCCAGAGATGTTTTGTTGTCTAAGCCATAATTTAAATGTCCCTCCTTAACTCTGCTTATTATCAGGACTCATAATGAGAGACAAAATTGTCATGTGTATGTTAAGTCGCTTCAGGCGTGTCTGATTCTTTGTGACCCTATGGACTGCAGCCCGCCAGGCTCCTCTGTCCATGGGATTCTCCAGGCAAAAATACTGGAGTGGGTTGCCATTTCCTCCTCTAGGGGATCTTGCTGACCCAGGGATGGATCCCATGTCTCTTATGCCTCATGCATTGGCTGTTGCTGCTAAGTCTGCTGCTGCTGCTGCTAAGTCGTTTCAGTCGTGTCCAACTCTGCGCAATCCCATAGACGGCAGCCCACTAGGCTCCTCTGTCCCTGGGATTCTCCAGGCAAGAACACTGGAGTGGGTTGCCATTTCCTTCTCCAATGCATGAAAGTGAAAAGTGAAAGTGAAGTCGCTCAGTCCTGCCCGACTCTTGCATTGGCCGGGGTGGGTTCTTTTACCACTAGTACCACCTGGAAAGCCAAAAGGCCTATTCTAATTTGGTTTTAGGCTGTATTTTAAGGTTTTGCTATGAAGTATCGATGGGTCTTCACAGTTCTATTGAGGCAGAGACTGCTAAAAAAAAAAAAAAAAGAAAATTCCAGG
>NW_011494941.1:2055781-2076785 GCF_000754665.1 Bison bison bison
CAAATTCCAGGTACATGAGAGACGCAGGGGAAAACGAGGGTGCTACCACAATGCAGTCTGTGGATGAGCGTCAAGAGTGCAGTCACTGCTCTGACACTGTAGCAAAACTTCTCTGTCTTCATTCTAAGCTCAAGAAGTGAACTAAGTTCGACAACTTTTCAGGTCCCCTTCTAGATGGAGTAGATGGAGCAATCTGGCCCTTCCTTTGATCACAATTACCTGGAGCAATCAATGATAGTATTTGGGAAACACAAGACTATAAATTCACCTCAAATGATATATCAACACGAAACTGAAAAAAAGAAACTGACAAATGATGTAGTTCTTAAAACTTACTGAGTATTTACTCTGTGCCAGGCAAGCTGCTAAGAGATGGAAATACAGACATACCTCAGAGACAGACATTGGGGGTTCAGTTCCAGACGACCAAGAGAGTCACATGAAATTTTTTGGTTTCCCAGTGCATATAAAAAGTATGTTTACACTATATTATTGTCACTAAGTGTACAATAGCATTCCATCTACAAACACAACATACATACCTCAATTTAAAAAATTTGGTTGTGAAAAAATGCTAACAATTATCTGAGCCCTTCATTGGAAGGACTGATGTTGAAGCTGAAGCTCCAATACTTTGGCCACCTGATGTGAAGACCTGACTCACTGGAAAAGACCCTGATGGGCAGGATTGAAGGCCGGAGGACAAGAGGATGACAGAGATAAGATGGTTGGATGGTATCACCAATGCGAAGGTCATGGGTTTGAGCAGGCTCTGGGAGTTGGTGATGGACAGGGAAGTCCATGGGGTCGCAAAGAGTAGCACACGACTGAGCGACTGAACTGACTGATCTGAGCCTTTAGCAAGTTGTAGTAAAATCAAAGATTGCTGATCACAGGTCACCATAACAAATACAACAATAAAGAAAAGGTTTGAAACACTGCAAGAATTACCAAAATGTGACACAGATACATGAAGTGAGCAGATGCTGCTGATAAAAAGGTTAACAAGAGACTTGCTTGATGCAGGGTTGCCATATACCTTCAATCTGTCAAAAATGCAGTATCTGAGAAGGCAATAAAGTGAAGCACCATGAAACGAGGTCTGCATGACAGAGAAGAGTAGGTTTTCTCTGCCCCTCAGAAACTCACTGTCCACTGCAGGAAACAAAGACTGCTAAACTGTCACAGGGACTACAAAAGAAGAGGACATTGGAAAAGCCAAGGACAGGGACCATCTGTTTCAGCTTTAGAAACTGTTCATGTAGGATGTGACCCTTATCTATGACTTGCAACATAAATAAATGGCTGCAAAATACTTGAAGGTAGCCGAGAAGCAAGAACTAATATTTATGAGTCAAGCCCAACGCTATATACATATATATGTGTATGTGTATGTATCTTGTAATTGTTGCCTCATTTAAGGTCTCAAGTACTGGGGACATAGGTATTATCATCCCATTGTACAGGTGAAGTAACTGAGGCATGGAAAGGTGACATAGTCTCCCTGCCTCACTCTTCTTGCCAGAGTCAGGAATGAAAACCAATCTGCCCTCCAAGAACCAACCAGGATATGTTTCTCCCCCTGACAAGTATTCCAAGATGCTGGCTCAGTTTCCAACTAGCAGCCCACTCTCTCCTGCCTGACTACACAAAGTCTGAGCTATGTCACTTGGCTTTTCTCATCTAGAAATGCCTCTAATTTACCCCTCAATCTGCAGTATGGGTTTTTTCCTCACTCCAAGAAAACTCCAAAGTTTTCCAGGGGAAAAGCCACACTTACCCTTAGCCTAGCTCCTTCACTCTTCCCCCAAACACTGTTCCAGCTACAGAGGTTAAGAGGTAGGTCCAGCCATCTGCAGGGGAGGCCATGACAGACAACATCCAGTTCAGACCCATTTCCTTCCTGTCAAGTTCTGGGCCGGTGATCCTGACCCTCTCCCACCATTCTAAACTGAGTTAAATCTTCCTCTACAACCCCATATCCTTTGACACAGCCCTCCTTTGTTTCATATTTTTTTGCTTTTCTCTCTCCTTCCTGCTTTAAGTGGGATATTTTCCAACCCAAATCATCAGGCATTGGTAGAATGCCTGAGCACTTCTGTAACCCTAACCTTGCTTTTGTAAAATCATCACCATACTCTGGGTAAAAGGGTGTGTGTGTGTATGTGTGTGTGTGTGTGTTTTACAGGGCTCTGTGTGTGTGTGTGTGTGTTTTACAGGGCTCTGTGTGTGTGTGTGTGTGTGTGTTTTACAGGGCTCTGTGTGTGTGTGTGTGTGTGTTTTACAGGGCTCTGTGTGTGTGTGTGTGTGTGTTTTCCAGGGCTCTGTGTGTGTGTGTGTGTGTGTGTGTGTGTTTTCCAGGGCTCTGTGTGTGTGTGTGTGTGTGTGTGTGTGTGTGTGTTTTACAGGGTTCTGTGTAGCATCCAGACTGCCTGAGCAGCAGACATTTCACCTTTAATTTTCTGACATTAAGTTTCCTTCCCTAGACTTAAAGCCCTATTTCTAAATCGTGGAAAGCTTCGGTACTTTTTCTCTAAATGGGTAGTGAAAAAAAGGGAAGTTCCCTAAACAGAGTCTTCGGGGTTTTGAAATGTTTGAAAATAATCTCTTTTCCATTAATGCACAGAGTACCATATTTCCCCCGCTGCTAAATGACACCTTTCAGGACAGGATTAACATATAGTCCCACCACTTAGGCACCTTCAAGGAAAAAGCAACACGCATTAGTTCAGTGGCTATGGTGGAATTCCACATCAGGTCCTTTCACATGACTGGGGAGAATTTTCCCTACTAAGGGGAAAAGAATACACACAAAAAAGCTATGGACAAAACTGAATCACGTTCATCTGCAGTTTGTCCAAGAATCACTACAAAAGAATATTTTTATGTGACTAAAACAGTTATTGTAGTTTCTTTTCTTTACCAATTGCACAATCTCACCATTGGGTAGCTATCCTGAGATGGATTCATTCATTCATGGGAAGGAAATGACAGGCATGGAAAACTTCATTTCAGCAGAAGAAAACCGCTGCCAGGGGCACCAACATTTTGAAATAGACCTGATTCCTTCAACGGGAAGAGCCTAGTGCCCTTTCTTCTAGCCCACGTTGGCACATCACCCCGAACTGCTATCCTGACCAGCGACCCTTTATTCAGAATGTATCATGTGCTGAGCTCTGTGATAAGCTATATATCCATCAAATTAGTTGGCTTTCAGGTTTATGGGACAGACACTATTTTTATCTTATTCTTGTTTTGTTAATTTTTGTCTTTGTTATTTTTATTTTTTGCAGTATAACACTTAAAGTGTTGTGTTAGTTTTTGGACTATATATATGTGTGTATGTGTCTGTGTGTGTATATATAAATATATATATGTTCAGATTCTTCTCCATTACAGGTTATTACAAGATATTCAGTATTGTTCCCTGTGCTATACAGTAGGCCTTTGTTGATTATTTTGTATATAGCAGTGTATATCTGTTTATCCCAAATTTATCCCTCCCCTGTTTTCCCCTTTGGTAACCATAACTATGTCCTTTATATCTGTGAGCCTATTTCTGTTTTGTAAATAAATTCATCTGCATAATTTTTTAGGGTCCACACATAAATGATATCTGATATTTGACTTCCTCTGACCCACTTCACTCAGTATAATAATCCCTAGGCCTCTCCATGTTGCTGCAAATGGCAATACTTCATTCTTTTTTAATGACTGAGCAATATTCCATTATATATATGTGCCACACCTTCTTTATTCACTCCTCTGTTGATGGACATTTAGGTCATTTCCATGTCTTGGCTATGGTAAATAGTGTTGCAATCAACATTGGGGTGCAGGTATTTTTTCAAATTAGAGTTTTTATCTTTCCCAAGTAGATGCTTAAGAGTGGGATTATTGGATCATATAACTATTTTCAGGTTTTTAAGTCACCTCCATACTGTTCTCCACAGTAGAGGCATCAATTTATGTTTTAATGACGACTCTGAGGCAGAGAGAGCTTAAGGAACTGGTCTTTGCACACCCCCTCCTTTTAAATGGCACAGCCAGAATTTGAAAACAGATCTGTTTGATTTCATCACTCTACTATTTCCTTACTTACTACCATCATCCACGAATAGAAATGGCCACATCTTTGTGTTCAAAGCTGTGTAATAACAAACCACATGCTATTGTTTGCTTATGTTAAATGCTTCATGAGAGGTACACAAGAAAAGGACCACACAGCCTCCAATTGGCCCTGAGGCCTGAACCGAACAAGCTTTCTCTGTATGTACTCAGATCAACTTAGTAGAATGCTTCTCGGGGAGAGAAGCAGTAATTATAAGTTCCTGCTTGGCTAAGCCAATCACAGGCATGCCTATACTTCTGGCTGGCACTAAAAGGGGACAATGACCTTGGGAATGAAAGAGAAGTAAATCCCAAAGTCCAGGTGACACCACAGAAAGTCAAAACTTCTGGCATTAGGTACCTTCAAAGAAAATATCTGTTTCAGTCCCCTGCCCAGACATGAAGATAAAATGAAAATCCCCTTAATGAATGATCAAAGTGAAGTTTGCAAACCACAGCCTATGGGTTTGTAAATGATTCTATGGATTCAACTCACACAGAATTTACTAGCGATTTACTGAGCATGCTGTGCTAGGAGCTAAAGATACAGAAATAAAGAGGATAAGGCTCCTGGCCTCAGAGAGGCTCAAATGAAAACAAAAGGAAAAGGCATGTTGAGGTAGTCACGCCAGCACCCCACTGCTTGGATGCTCACCATGGGATAGGCATTGTGCTCGTTGCTTCATGTTTATTGCCTACTTAATACTGCAGAGAGATACACTATTATCTGAAGTCTACAAATGAGAAAGCTGTGGCCCAAAAATATTGAGTCAAAAATCAGTAAAGAGCAGATCTGGGACTCAAATCTAGTTTTTTTTTTTTTCAGACTCTAAAGACTGTTAAATACAAAGAGGCACTAGATTCACGGTCAGAAATAATTATACTGCAGCATCATAAGGCCAACAACAGAGGCAAACACAAGTCCAAGAGGAGCCACCAAAGAGAATGGAATTCACTGGGGGCCCAAAGAAAAGGCAGGGCAACCTTCAGAGGGCTAACATCTGAACGAGGTTTTGAAGCATACCTAGGAGTCCATCAGGTGGATAAAGGAAGAAGCTGAACGTTCAAGGCAGGAAGAACTCAGGAGTTTGGAGGCATAAAAGATCACAGCCCACTAAGGAGTTGCAAGGAGTTCTGTGAAGCAATTACATCAAATGATTCTAGGGAGAAGGATAATAGGGATAACAAGTTGTCTGCAAATACAAGTAAGGGAATAGGCTAAAGGGTCAGACATACATGTGTGTGAACACTCACATACATACACATCTTTTTATGTGATTTCCTCAAGCAGAGACAAACTTGAGTTTTACTGAACCCCAGATGGGAGTGAAAATAAGTGGAATTCAGCTATGGTCATCACTGACTTTCAGGGGGCCATTCAGCTGCAAAGAGCCCAGTCCAGTGACAGTGAACTTACACCAAGCACTCACACATGTTTATTTGTCATTTCTCCCTGTTCAGAAATAACGATCAGGCTACCTCTCATGTTAAATGGGGTGTGTTTTGCACCTGTCATTTTCTAGGCATCCTGGTTATACAGTCAGAAAGGAAATGAACCAAAGTAGAGAATCAAAAGTAAATGTACAATGAGCACCAAAAATCCCTTTACATGAAAAGGCAACTTTCAAACTTGAACCCCCACCAAATAATCTGTCGATTGCAGATAATAGTGTAGATCTTCATAGCTTTGAGGAGATAAAGAGATAATAAACATGGAATTGGGTTTTGAAGCATACATAGGCATTCATCAAATGAAACTGCCAGATTCCATAACTACATGAGCCAATTCCTTAAAATAGACCTTTCTATATATACACACATCCTCTTGGTTCTGCTTCTCTGGAGGATGCTAATACATAGATTTTTTTTAACCTTCTAATCCCACTTCTTGCCTTTTCAACTCAATTTATTCAGCACATATCTTCCGAGAGCTCCACATGAACTAGTTACTGCACTAGGCTTGATTACAAAATTGAGACGCTACTCTCAGTTCAGTCCTCTCCTACTCCTGGTTTCCCACTCCTTGTTAGTCCACCCAACTCCTCTCTGGATTATAAGATCCTTGAGATCTGTGATATCAAGTATAGCTTCAAATAGACAACAGAGTAAATACCCAACCATGTTGGCAAAATGAACACTACTGATGCTTGCCATTATGTCTTTCACCCTTTTCTAAGTGCATGCAAGGCCCTATGCTAGACACCGAGGACTCATTTCTACCTGGTTTTGTCCCAACTTTTAGGAACGGATAGGGAGATGTCAAGAGGCTAGGTTACCTGCCTGGGGTCACACAGAGTTACTCATACTCAGATCTCTCTGAATCCAAATCCAGTGGATTTCTCATCACTGCTTCTGCTAAGGCTCCCTGCCCCTTCCCCCACCAAACTACAAACAACAAATGAGCCCTGGGATGAATGAGCACCCCCAGAGCTCCAGGGCCTTCAGCCAAACGTCACAAACATACAACGTCATAGGCTGCGTAAGGCAACGTATAAATGTGAACACAATAGGATGTTACCTGTGAACACCTCAAAGCTTCTCTTTCTTTCCCTTAAAAATGCTGTCATAATTGTTTTTACTGCAATTAATCATAAAAATGAATCACCTCAAATTTTTGAAAGAAATTCTCCTTCAAAATATGTCAACTTTGTGCCATGAATTCATTTATTTTGAGACCACATGATGCCTCCAAGTACTGCATTTTATTTAAACGTGACATTTTTTCACTATGTTTTGATTCCACAGCCGAAAATCGCTTCTATCAATCTTTCGCTGGAGCCAAACATAACTGTTCTGCTCACTGAAACATTAAATACAGACTCGGGGTCCTAGAATCAAATTAAAAAATAAAATAAGCTAGTATCTGACTGACATTCATAGCATCATATCCAGGGAGACCACAGATTCCAGAACTGCTGTGAACCTCCTTCCAAGATCAAAATCAATCAATTCTAATCCTTCTGGATCTTAAATCACCTCAAAAAGTCCAAAGACTTTATGCGGGTTGATTTTTCTTTTTGAGATTCAATTTTAGAAATTGTTTACTACTCTGATTTTGAAAGGGGTATTACATCTTCAATGAAATCGCAGACTCCGTTGGGGCATTGATGGTGATCAATGATTTTCTGCATCAGTTGCTCTTGGGTTGCAGGTGGGGGGTTGGGATGCTCGCAATCTACTTTTTCTTCATAATGCATCATTCTCTTTCTCAACAGCAGCAGCAAACAGGCACACCCAATATTGTGTTACTTCCTTCCTTCATGACCATGTCCCACACAGGCCCTGACAGTCTAAAAAAAGAAGCATATCCTACGTTCTAAGGACGAAGGGAACCCCGGCCAATTTATCATGCTTTGTCTGCTAATGATAGACTCCTGCATAAGAGCCACCATACTACAGAGAGGCAGCGGGCATGAAAGAGAGTGAATCAACTGTCAACGGGTGGGGTCTGGAGGACAGCAAAGCTGTGATTAGAATTTTCAATCAGGACTTCTACGATTCATCATGCTTCGGGAGAGGCAAGAGGAGTTTGCAGAGGCATTTTCCCTCATCAGCCCTACCTTCCCTCCTTCTATCAGCAGAGTTCAGTCCCAGGGGCCACAGAAAATTCAGTGTCTTATTGACTCAAAGAATGAAACTGCAAAAGAGCTGCCAAAGTGGGGCAGATGAGTGCCAGAATTAAACGACTTCCTCTCCATGATTAATCTCCAGACTCATGTCTTGAAAATACAATTATGGTCTTGTGGTGTCTGATCAAAAACTCTGATTTCAGTGGGGGAGGGAAAGATTGGAAGTTTGGGATTGGCAGATACAAACTATTATATACAGAATGGATAATAAATAAGGTCCTACAATACAGCACTGCTGCTGCTGCTGCTGCTAAGTCGCTTCAGTCGTGTCCGACTCTGTGCGACCCCATAGACGGCAGCCCACCAGGCTCCCCTGTCCCTGGGATTCTCCAGGCAAGAACACTGGAGTGGGTTGCCATTTCCTTCTCCAATGCATGAAAGTGAAAAGTGAAAGTGAAGTCGCTCAGTTGTGTCCGACTCCTAGCGACCCCATTGACTGCAGCCCACCAGGCCCCTCCATCCATGGGATTTTCCAGGCAAGAGTACTGGAGTGGGGTGCCATTGCCTTAGTGGGGTGCCACTGCCTTCTCCTACAATACAGCACAGTGAACTATATTCAATATCCTATGATAAACCATAATGGAAAAGAACATGAAAATATATACATATAACTGAGTCACTTTTCTGTTAAGCAGAATTAAACACAAGGTTGTAAATCAACTATACTTCAATAAAATTTTTAAAGTAATTTCTTCCTTTCCTCCTCCTCCTTTTTTATCCACTCTCCCTTCCTTTCTCCCTTTTTTCTTTCCGTTCTTCCTAACTTCCTTCCTCCTTTAATTTCCCTTCCTTTCAGGCTTATCTTCCTCTCTTTTTCCCCTCTTCTCTTCTCTTCCTCCTTGTCTAGGTACACCCATTCCTTCTACATGGATTCAGCAAAGACAACCCCAATAAAGTGTAAGTCAGACACTGTATGATGGAATGAAGTGGAACTAGAGGAGTGAGTGATGTCCAGAAAAGCTTCCTCGATGAAGTGAGAACGTATTGCCAGCAGAGGAAATGGCACACAAAAAGGCGGAGGACAAAACGATGTGGGGTGTTCGAGGAAACGAAGATCAGTGGGGCTGGAGCACAGTTTATGGTGGGGGGCGGGGGTAGGCTCTATGAAATGAGAGGTAGGCAAGGCCGTGTTGTTAAATGCTTTGTACATGCAGACTGTTTCTTTTAATTGTATTTATTTAGTTTTGGCTGCACTGGGTCTTTGTTACGCACAGGCTTTCTCTAGTTGCAGTGAGCGGGGGCTACTCTTCCTTGCAGTGGCTTCTCTTCTTGCAAGGCATAGGCTCTACAGCAGCCAGGCTTCAGTATTTGCAGCACGAGGGCTTGGCAGTTGTGGCACATGGGCTTAGTTACTCCGTGGCACATGGGACCTTCCCAGACCAGGGCTTGAACTTGCGTCTGTCCCCTGCACTGGCAGGTGGACTCTTAACCACTGGACCACCAGGAAAGTCCATGTACATAAGGATTTTATGAAAGCAATGGAGAAAAATCATAGACCCGAAGCAGAAGTGGTGGTGGTGACTAGATTTTTAATTAAACTTCAATAAATACACACACACACAGAAGTCCTCTCTTAGCAGGTTACTTAAAACTGCAACTAACTCACTACTTGGGGCTTCTCAGGTGGCACAGTGGTAAAGAATCTGCCTGCCAATGCAGGAGCCACAGGAGACGCAGGTTCAATCTCTAGGTTGGGAAGAGCCCCTGGAGAAGGCAAGGCCAACCCACTGCAGTATTCTTACCTAGAAAATCCTACAGACAGAGAAGCCTGGCAGGCTATACAGTCCATAGGGGTCACAAAGAGTCAGATACAAGTGAGTGAGAATGCACACAACAATGTTATTAACTCACTACTTATCCCCCTTCCCTTTTTCATTTCTTCTCATCGCTCTTAAGCATCTAGTATTAGATCTGCTTATTGCATTTATTGTCTACCTGTTTCCACTAAAATGTTAGCTCCATTTTGAGAGCAGAATTTTGGTTTGATCCACTGCTGTTTCCCTTGGACCTAGGATACTATTAATATTTAACATATAGGAGATATTCCATGAATATCGTTGAATAATATGATCTTTTCAGAGACAGTAAAACTCAATCATCTCAACATTTTATTTCGAGGGAAGACTTTGCCTTTAAAGTGGATACATAGCTCAAATTCACTCATACTCAATTCCCAGCAGAAGCAGGTGAAACACCTATTTTTAAAGTAGTTATAATAAAAAATTGTGTAAAGAACTTAGGATGGTGACTGACCTGTAGTAAGTCCTCAATAAACTTCAACAACTATTTTCTGTTTTTGTGGCTACACAATTCCCTGGGAAGCTCTTCAGGGTCTTAATCACCCAGCACATACAGGTCCTCAGTGAATGGCATCAGAGACAATCAACCTAAGGGGTTCTTTTTTTGTTGTTGTTAGAAGGTGAGTCATTTCCCTAGAGCATTCTAAACATCACAACAAGCTCTTTTCAGAAAGAAAGAAGCCTTAGAAATGTAATGTGCTTTTCAGATAATGCAGTTTCAAGACAAAAACTGAGCGGTGGCCAAAAACAGTCCCAGAATCCTGTATCCATGCCTCCTGGGGACTGAGGATCATCTTCCATGGCATCATCATACAGTAACCACAGCCATGTATAATATTGCTTTGAATTTCTGACTGCCTCCTGCAGGGGATCATATGGCCCTTAATAAAAGGGTATGATATCACTGCTGGGGAAGCACTAAGATGCAGAGCTAAGAGCCTGGGATCTAGTGCCCAACTTTTGGGCTTGAATCTCAACTCTGCCACTTTCTAGCTGTGTGGCCTTAAGAGAGTGACTTAATCTCTCTCTGCCTCAACTACGCATTAGGATGATAATAACCCTACCTCACAGGGTAGGATCAACTGAGGATCACCTCAGGATCAACTGAGCCAGTCCTGTGAATCACTTAGAATAGCACCTGGCACATAATACATGTTCAAATACCGTACTTTCTCATCAATATATCTTAGAGGGGCTTCCCTGATGGCTCAGACAGTAAAGAATCTGCCTGCAATAAGGGAGACCTGGGTTTGATCCCTGGGTTGGGAAGATACCCTGGATAAGGAAATGGCAACCCACTCCAGTATTTTTGCCTGGCGAATCCCATGGACAGAGGAGCCTGGCAGGCTGTAGTCCATGGGGGTCGCAGAGAGTCGGACGTGACCGAACAACTAACGTTTTCACTTTCACATCTTAGAACAGAACTGGTGCCCAAACAATACGAATAATTCCTTTTTGCTGCCCACTGAAAATGATCAGAAAGGGGCTTAGACACAACTCTGTTCCTATCCCTGCTCAGAGAAATATTTAAAAACGTGAATAACTCTAAAGGATCTGCCCCTTTCTGGTTGCAGACTTAAGAGGCATGACCTGATTTAACTGCAGAATGTCAATATCTCCACCTGTGAGACTCACCTACAGCTGCTCTGTGGCCTGATAAGGAAACATCTGGTGTTTTACAAGCACTATAAAATATGAAGTTGGTATCACAACCAGAGAAGCTCCAGTCACTCAGCAACAGAGGGAGTTAAGGAAAAAAAGGCACGTCAAAGTACTTCATCTTTTCACATTTGTGCAAAATTAAAATGACTCTTTGCAGAATCCAATTTGGATAAGCCCATGTCAATACTACGAATACAAGCCATCACTAATGACAAGACTGACAGCCCAGGAGGGCGAGCCATTTCATGTTCACTGTGCATCATGTTTAATTCGCCAAAAGGAGTTTGTGTGTATAATTAATGCACTTTTCTTCCTGGCTTCATTTGGAAACATATAAAGGGTCTCGTGGGACTTCTGTAAGTTAGAAACAATTAATAACATAAAACCACTTAATTAAAGAGAATAATTGGTGCCTGTTTTCGACCAGAAAATGGAGGGATAAAAATCACTCAACGTGGAAATATGTCTAAAAACTGCCGAGTTTTAAAAGAAAGAACAATATGCAGCTGGAATACATGTAAGTCATGACAGTGGACCGATTTCCTAGGCCTTTTGTTCTGAGATGATGTAAATCCAACCTACTTGATGTAGATATGAACTTCAAGACTACTGACCCAGACTGACAAGTGTCGTTCTTAGGTAGGAAATTTTCATCTATTCATTATCTCAAAGCACTTTTACAGCCCCTTCTCTGTACTGTTGTAGGGACCCACAGCTAAAAAGCAGCCCTTCTCCCTTTGCCTTCCAGAAAATCTCAGCCTGGCTGAGGAAAGAGAGAAGCCCACACACAACTAAAATGCAAAGACAGAGCACCGAGGTAGGAGAGGACACCAAAGAAGAGTGAGAGAGCTCCGCCCCCGCCCCCAAGTCCAGGAGAAACAAGTGATGCTTTCAGAGGCCCTGAGTATTCAGGAAAAGAATGAGCATTTATCAGGACAGAAAGAGGAAAATGCGATTACAAACAGAACATTATACACCAAGTCACAGATTATGAATGTACACATTGCTTTGATAAATTACATAAACCTCAGTGTGGCCCAAGAATAGAGTATACATTTCAGAGCAGAAAGAGATGACGTTGGAAACCAGATGGGGAACGAGCATGCACATGGAATCAGTAAAACTTGCTCAAGTCACAGAATTCTGTAATTGAGCACATACACAGTATCTCCAGGCTTCAGTTTTCTCTTGAATAAAAGAGAGTTGTTCATCCAAGATCATTCAGATGGTAGTACACTGTGTGATGATCCCCAACTGCTTGTGCCCTTCCCAGTGAGGGGTTTATTCATCCATGCCCTTTGCCACATGACTGCCAGCACCTCAAGGGAGACAGAGGATGTCCCCTGCCCCAATGGCAGATATGGCCACATTCCTAGTCTGACCAATGAGGATATGAGTAAACATAACGTGCACTCCAACTGAGCAGAAACCTTAAAGGCACATAATGTTGGTCAATGCAGACTTTGGCATTTCTGCCCTTTGCCATGAGAACCTCAGAGCCTGGGTTTCTGGAATGACCAGGCTCTTGGGACTGAGCTGAGCAGAGCTACAGCTGACCTGAATAACGACTGAAATTTGGGGGTGGCTTGTTAACTACAGCAAAAGGTCACCAATACAGAGATAGTGAATAGCTCAGAGCCTAAGAGAACGTCAAACAGGTAAACCTACAACAACCAAAAAGTGCCATGATAAATACAGGCATGGAACAGTACTGAAGAGCCAATAACATACGTAAAAACACTTGTCCCTGTTAGGCATTTAAGCAATGTTTGACTCCTTCATCTTAGACCTTTCAGGAAGAGGCAAAAGTCTCAAACTTAAGGAATTATAATGAAGTCATCCAAAGAGTGACTATATTAACTTGCTCTGTATTAGATATCTGCCATCAGAGTTAATGTGACACATTCTGGCCTGGTCTCAGATTTACCTTGGACAAATCCTTAAGCTCTGGGCACCTCAATTCTCCTCTCTGTAAAATGAACAAAGTAGTTTGGTACCTACTTCAAATTGCAGTTCTGGTAATTATATTTGTTAATTCATGTAGAGTCTTAAAAAGAGAGCCAAATATAATATGTGCTCAATAAATGCAAACCATTGTTAGTATTGATTACTATTACTATTGAATAGTAAGAATATTAAGAAGAAGTGGCAAGAATACACAGAAGCACTATACAAAAAAGATCTTAATGACCCAGAAAACCATGATGGTATGATACTCACCTAGAACCAGACATTCTGGAATGTGAAGTCAAGTGGGCCTTAAGAAGCATCACTATGAACAAAGATAGTGGAGGCAATGAAATTCCAACTGAGCTATTTCAAATCCTAAAGGATGGTACTATTAAAGGGCTGCACTGAATATGCCATCAAATTTGGAAAACTCAGCAGTGGCCACAGGACTGGAAAAGGTCAGTTTTCATTCCAATCCCAAAGAAAGACAATGCCAAAAAATGTTCAAACTATCACACAATTGCACTCAACTCACATTAGCAAAGTAATGTTCAAAATTCTCCAAGCTAGATTTCAACAGTATGTGACTTGAAAACTTTCAGATGTTCAAAATGGATTTAGAAAAGGCAGAGAAACCAGAGATCAAATTGCCAAAATCCACTGGATCATAGAAAAAGCAAGAGAGTTCCAGAAAAACATCTACTTCTGCTTTATTGACTACGCCACAGCCTTTGATTGTGTGGACCACACAAACTGTGGAAAATTCTTCAAGAGATGGAAATAACAGACCACCTTACCTGCCTCCTGAGAAAGCTGTCTGCAGGTCAAGAAGCAACAGTTAGAACTGGACATGGAACAATGGACTGATTTCAAATTGGAGAAGGAGTAGATGAAGGCTATATATTGTCACCCTGCTTATTTAACTTATATGCAGAGTACATCATGCGAAATGCTGGACTAGAAGAAGCACAAGCTGGAATCAACACTGTAAGGATACATATCAATAACCTCAGATAAGCAGATGACACCACTCTTAGGGCAGAAAGCTAAGAGGAACTAAAGAGCCTCTTGATGAAAGTGAAAAAGGAGAGTGAAAAAGCTGGCTTAAAACTCAACATTCAAAAAACTAACATCATGGCATCCGGTCCCATCACTTCATGGCAAATAGATGGGGAAACAATGGAAACTGACAGACTTTATTTTCTTGGGATCCAAGATCACTGCAGCTGGTGACGGCAGCCATGAAATTAAAAGATGCTTGATCCTTGGAAGAAAAGCTATGACCAACATAGAAAGCATATTAAAAAGCAGAGACATTACTTTGCCGACAAACATCTGTCTAGTCAAAGTTATGGTTTTTCCAGTAGCCATGTATGGATGTGAGAGTTGGGCCACAAATAGAGCTGAGTGCTGAAGAATTGATGCTTTTGAACTGTGGTGTTGGAGAAGACTCTTGAGAGTCCCTTGGACTGCAAGGAGATCCAACCAGTCCATCCTAAAGGAAATCAGTCCTGAATATTCATTGGAAGAACTGATGGTGAAGCTGAAGCTCCAGTACTTTGGGCCATCTGATGCAAAGAACTGATTCACTGGAAAAGACCCCGGTAGCTCAGTGGTAAAGAATCCACCTGCCAGTGCAGGAGGTACAGGAAACCTGGTTCAATCCCTGGGTTGGGAAGATCCCCTGGAGGAGGAACTGGCAGCCCACACCAGTATTCTAACCTGAGAAATCCCATGGACAGAAGAGCCTGGCGGGCTGCAGTGCTTGGGTTGCAAAGAATTGGACATGACTGTGCATACATAGTTTAACTCACAAAACAGGTTACTACTCTGAGTTTGAAGATACACTCCTTACAGTGAATTTCCACTGTGTTTATACGACTTCAAAATATTTGGTCAGATCATTAAAAAGTAATCAGTATAAGCCTTTGAAAGTTTATTCATTCATAAGAAAAACAAGTCTATTTCCTTGTCTTCAAATGGTTGACGGCAGTGGTTTGTCGTCTTAGTGACTTTCACATGAAGTCAGTGATTTTTACACTTTCAGGGGTGACAGATCTCCGTGAAAGGGAGACAGGAAACTTGGGCATTCTCTCCAAACAAATGCAAATCACAAACTCAGAATCCTAACCAAATTCTTTTCTGTGGTTCCACGGCTGACAGACGGTGATGGCCAGGTGTCAGATGTGAAGGGCCTTGTGGAAAGGGGGACACCTAGAACACACAATAGTTCCTACTCAGAGTATGAGGCACAGGGAATTCCCTGGCAGTCCGGTGGCTAGGACTCCACCCTCAACGCTAACTGTTGAGGGTCCAGGTTCAATCCCTGGTCAGGGAACTAAGATCTTGCAAGCCATGTGGCATGGCCAAAAAACAGAGACAGCAAAAAAAAAAAAAAAGTCCAAAACAAGTATGAGGGAAAGAGGCCCAAACAGATCTCTCCCAGGACAATTCTCCAATTCCCTGTTTCATTGGGATCGATGTGCTAAATGCAACTCAATTTTCTGTGCTCAATTTCGTCTGTATAAAAAAACATAAAAGTTCTCGTCTGATAGTGTTATTGTGAAAACTAAATAAGGTGATCCATACAGAGAGCTCGGAGAAGGCAATGGCACCCCATTCCAGGATTCTTGCCTGGAAAATCCCGTGGATGGAGGAGCCTGGTTGGCTGCAGTCCATGGGGTCACTAGGAGTAGGACACGACTGAGCAACTTCCCTTTCACTTTTCACTTTCATGCATTGGAGAAGGAAATGGCAACCCACTCCAGTGTTCTTGCCTGGAGAGTCCCAGGGACGGGGGAGCCTGGTGGGCTTCCGTCTATGGGGTCACACAGAGTCGGACACGACTGAAGCGACTTAGCAGCAGCAGCATACAGAGTGCTTGGCATGGTGCCTGGCACATGACAAGCTCTTAACAAACACAGGCTACTCTTCCCACGACAGGATGCAGGATGCTGAAGCCCAGAACGAGGCATCACTTGACCAAGGTAGCACAGTTTACGGGTAGCAGAGAGGGATGAGACGCTGAGGGGCTCCGAGAAGAGAGCTTACCAGTAAGTCGAACGCTGGAGTTAACAAACCAGGGCATCTTGAAATAAGAAGTGCTAAAATCAGCTGCTATTTGTTTGCGGCTCAGCTGTTCCACCGCACCAGCTGCTCAAACTTTCAGACGTGTCTCAGCACAGAATCACCCCATCCTACATTCATTCCATCAGCCTCCAATCTAATTTTGGTCCTAGAGAGTTTTTTTTTTTTTTTTTTTTTAAAGAGGGCCTAAAATTGAATATCCATTCCTATTTATAGTAAAGGGACATTTCCTAAGAAAGTGCCTTGTAAGGAATCAGATCCCTCTTTCCTTAGCAGTTTTTCCCCCTGGCCATCTTGGGTCTATTTTGATTCCTTCCCTGATTGAAACATGTCTCAGGGGCTCTCATTGCTGAAGGGGTAGAAGCTTACGATAGGTCCATAGCCATGGGGTGTGCCCACGGCCAGCATTAATGGGACAGAGGCCAGCACAGCCCCAACTTCAGAGACGGGGAGAAAAACCATCTCAACAGCAAATGCCAGCATATTTCTAGCAGAGTCTTAAAGAGCTCTCTCAAATAAAACTTCCAAAATTATAATATCAAAAGTATGGGAAATTGCTTAAAATAAAAAGGCAAACTATCAGACATGAGGCTTTACCACAGCCATCAGCCAAACTGGACAAGAGACCTGGGTGATGGGCCCCAACTGCCATTCACTAGCTGCCGAACCTGGGGACTCGCCCTGCTCTCTTAGGCCTCAGCTGTCTGATATTGAAAACAACTAGGCCGAGCAACTGTTTCAGGCTCCCCTGGTGGTCCAGTCATTAAGAATCCACCTGCCAATGCAGGGGATACTGGTTTGAGCCCTAATCTGGGAAGGTCCCACATGCTCCAGGGCAACTAAGCCTGTGAACCCCAACTACTGAGACCACTGCCACGAGAAGACTGCACATTGCAATGAGGAATGGCCCCCAGCGCTGCAACTAGAGAAAACCCGCATACAGCAATGGAGACCCGGTGCAGCCATAAATAAGGAAGCACAGCATTTTTATTTTTAAAAAAGCTGTCCAGCTCTTTGTCATGGTGCCTCGGAGGTGGTCGGCTGCTTCGGGATGAAGCTGAACATCTCTTTCCCTCCCACTGGCCGCCAGAAACTCATTGCAGTGGACAGTGAATGAAAACGTTACACCTTTCATGAGAAGTGTACGGCCACACAAGTTGCTGCTGATATTCCAGTGAAGAATGGAAGTTTCTGTGGCCTGAATTAGTGGTGGGAACCACAAACAAGGTTTCCCCATGAAGTAGGGTGTCTTGACCCATGGCTGAGCCCACCTGCTACTGAGTAAGGGGCATTCCTGTTACAGACCAAGGAGGACTGGAGAAAGAAAGTGCAAGTCTATAGGAGGTTGTACTGTGGGTGCCAATCTGAATGTTCTCAATTTGATCATCATTAAAAAGAGGGAGAAGGATATTTTTGGACTCATTGATACTGCTATGCCTCATGGCCCGGGGCCCAAAGGAGCTAGCAGAATCTGCAGATGTTCTAATCTCTCTAAAGAAGATGAGGTCTGCCAGTATGCTGTGAGAAAGCCCCTAAACAATGAAGGTAAGGAACCTAGAACCAAAGCACCTGAGATTCAGCGTCTTGTTATTAAATGTGTTCTGCAACACAGATGTTGGCCTATTGCTCGGAAGAAACAGCATACTAAGAAAAACAAGGAAGAGGCTGCAGAATACGCTAAACTTTGCGCCAGAAGAATGAAGCAGCCCAAAGAAAAATACCAAGAACAGATTCCCAAGACACGCAGGCTGTCCCCTCTGAGAGCTTCTACCTTTAAGTCCGAGTCCAGTCAAAAACACCATATTCTAAGAGTAACAAATAAGATCAGACATCAAAAAGAAACAAACCATCTGGAAAGACCTTTTCAGCTTCAAAATCAAAGGGATAGAATATTGATAACAACATATTTCATAACAGTGAAAAATGTAGAAACTAACCAAATGACTCCATTACTAGGTTAGATAGAGAGAGATCCTAGGAACAGAATACTACACAGCAGCAAAAATTACTGAACTACAGCTACATGCAGCGATGGCAAGAAATTTTGAAAATACAACGCAAAACAAAAGTGTTTTTCAGTAAGACTACATTTATGTAAAGTTCAAAAGCCAGAAAAATGAAATCAAATACAAATTGTTTAGGGAGACCTATGAAAAGACACCAAAGAAATGACTGACATAAAATTCAAGCTAGAAGTTACCTGGGGAGTAGGCAGGGAGATGCTATCAAGGAGATCTTAGGAAGTTTCGAGTGATTTATAGTGTTCTCTTTCGTGGCCTGGAGAGTGGGTACCTGGAGTTTCATTTT
This sequence comes from Bison bison bison, assembly GCF_000754665.1. Lineage (NCBI taxonomy): Eukaryota > Metazoa > Chordata > Mammalia > Artiodactyla > Bovidae > Bison > Bison bison. Next base: position 2,074,326 of record NW_011494941.1, read on the forward strand.
ATTTTTATTTGCTTCAGTTCAGTTCAGTTCAGTCGCTCAGTCGTGTCCAACTCTTTGCAACCCCACGAATTGCATTTGCTTATTGTTCATTAATTGTCCACATGAGGTCATAAACTTTTTTGCACATATTCTGCATTTCATGATAAAGAAACAGGTCTTAAGGGGGCCCAACATTTTAATTTAAATGGACTACTACATTCCGACCAAACACATGACACACCATTAGACCCTGTAACAGCCTGGAGACACAGCTAATATTGTGCTCAATTAGCAAAAGAGGAAACTGAGGTTCTGAGCAGTGCAGTAAAGAGGAGCGGCCACGAGTCAGGTGGGGTCTCTGTTTGCAAAGACCATGCACTTCCCACTATACCAGGCTTTGGATATCAGTTCAGTCACTCAGTCGTGTCTGACTCTCTACGACCCCATAGACTGTAGCACTCCAGGCCTCCCTGTCCATCAGCAACTCCCAGAGTTTACTCAAACTCATGTCCGTTGAGTCGGTGATACCATCAAACCATCTCATCCTCTGTCATCCACTTCTCCTCCTGCCTTCAATCTTTCCCAGCATCAGAGTCTTTTCAAATGAGTCAGTTCTTCACATCAGGTGGCCAAAGTACTGGAGTTTCGGCTTCAACATCAGTCCTTCCAATGAACACCCAGGACTGATCTCCTTTAGGATGGACTAGTTGGATCTCCTTGCAGTCCAAGGGACTCTCAAGAGTCTCCTCCAACACCACAGGTCAAAAGCATCAATTCTTCGGCACTCAGCTTTCTTTATAGGATATCAGACCAAGTCTAATTCTGTCGCCCATACTCCCAAGGCAAGAGCCTCAGAAAGATATGTCTTACTCAAGGGTGGCAAGGAATATATAATTAAAAGAGCAGGAGTCATAATCTAACCCTAAAGTAACAGGCTCTTTCCAGTATGTGTGGCTAAATTCTGTAAACTGGAGGCAAGGAGAAACTGGTGTTCACGTGCTAGTTCCCAAAGAGAGGAAACAGGCTAAGCCTCTCCAGTTTATCCTCTTCTGATCTGGGTGCGTGAGGTCCCGGACTTATCTCTGATTTGTGCAGTAGTGGAAAGGTGTGCAGAAAGATAGGATGATGCTAATATGACAGGGTGAAAATAATTTTCATATCCAAATGTGTCCTGCTCTTTCAGGACCAAGGTCACTATGTACAAATATGCTCATGCTCTCCTTCTCCCGGCCCCAAAACAGCAAAATGGCAGTACTCAGTATGCTGCGATCCGTGGATTTTCTCATTTAAATAGTGCTATTGTCTCTCTTGTTTATGAGTTTGTTTCTCATCTCAGGAAACTTCAACCCACACATCAGCTACAAATGTGCTCCCTTCCATTTTTTTCCCATTACTCTTAATTAGGTAGTAAAATACAATCCACCTACATGAACAAGATGGGTAAAAGAAAGTAACAGCTAAATGCATTTTTCATTTCACACATAACAATTTGTAAGCAGAGAGTCAGAATATCCCCTGAAGCGAACCATACAATGCTTCCACCAGTGATGGAGGGTCTGGCTGTTTATATCCATCATGGAACGTCAGAGCTGAAAGGGATGCCAGGAACCCACCCTACTATCCAGCACGGTGTCTGGCACACAGTAGTGGCTTATGAAATGTTTGAATGGTAAATAATGCCAGTTCATAATTATAGTAGCTAATACATATAGAAAGAGCTTACCATATGTAAGATACTATTGTAAGCATTATATCTACGTAAATTATTTCATCTTGATAGATATATCATTAGATTAGTATTGTCATTATCCTCACTTCAAAACCTGAGATTCCAAATGATGGAACTGATCCACCACCACACAGCTGGGGAGCAAAAAAGAGAGGATCCAGGCTGTTGACTCCAGCACCTGTGTTTCTAACCCCCATCACTATTCTGAGCATCTCTTAGAAGAGATGGGAAGAATGAAGCACAGAAATGTAAAATGACTGTAAAAAGCTCATATAAAACGGTACCCTGGAAAAAAGCAAGAGCCCTGGAGTGTGAAAGACAGTTTCCATCAGTGCTAGATGTCTTACATGTTTGGGGACCTGAGCAACACATGTGTTTAGAGACCTACTGGGAGTGGGCATCAGTTTTTCAAAGATTCTAGGACTGGTGTCAGTTTATATTTGCATATTTCCATCTCTACCGCTGTAAAATGAAGGCAGTCACAGCTATGTCGGCACACCGCTGTGAGAATCAAGTCAGCAAAACAACAAGGCTCCCCAAAATGCAGCTACCCAAAGAAACCTTGTAAGTGCAAGTCTTAAGTATCATGCCATGCACGTGCCTTTCCATTGCATATAAGCAAACATACCCAAGAGGTATTTTTCCTCTCACCTCCGAAAACTAGCCAAAGGCTGATATCAGAAACACACTAAGAAAAAGTCACACTTGATGGTAAGGGACAGCTGAATAGGGATTGAAAGGAAAAATACCTC
>NW_011494941.1:2076885-2090223 GCF_000754665.1 Bison bison bison
TTGGGATTCTGCTGCTGCTGCTGCTGCTGCTAAGTCGCTTCAGTCGTGTCTGATTCTGTGTAACCCCATAGACGGCAGCCCACCAGGCTCCCCCATCCCTGGGATTCTCCAGGTACGAACACTGGAGTGGGGTGCCATTGCCTTCTCCGCTTGGGACTCTAGAAAAGTGAATATTACATTTGCTTCATCATAGCGGCAGAAAAATTTCCCCAAAGAATTAAGAAGACAGACAATATTGCTTAATGGTTAAAGTTGGGATGATGGAGAGAGACAGACCCTGTGTTGCACACTACCTCCTCTGCTTGCTAGCAGAGAGTCAGGCAACCTCTCCAGGCCTTGATGTCCTCATTCCTGCTATGAATGCTGTGATGAGGTATCACAGTGGCTGGCAGAGAGCAAGAGCTTAATCAATGGAAGTAAGAACTCAAACCGTGGGATGACAGAAGGGTAGGAAAGAGATCCAGCCCTTCCCCTGGGGTTGGTACCTAGGCAGAAGACATAGAAATGGCCACAACAAATGAAAAGATGCTCAACATGACTAAGCATTAGAGAAATGTGAATTAAAACTAGAGTGAGGTATCGGCTCACCACGGTCAGAATGGCCATTATCAAAAAATCTACAAACAATAAATGCTGGAGAGGGTGTGGAGAAAAAGGAACCCTCTTACACTGTTGGTGGAAATGTAAATTGATACAGCCACTATAGAGAATAGTAAAAAATAATAATAAAAAAATAAACTAAAAATAGAACTACCATATGACCCAGCAATCCCACTCCTAGGGATATACCCTGAGAAAACCACAATTCAGAAGGATACAGGGACCCCAAGTTTATTGCAGTGCTATTTATAATAGATAGGATATGGAAGCAACCTAAAAGCCCATTAACAGAGAAATGCATAAAGAAGTTGAAATATATACACACAGAATAATATTCAGCCATAAAAAGAAACAAAAGTGCCATTTGTAGAGATCTGAACAGACTTAGAGACGGTCATACACAGTGAAGTGTCAGAAAAACAAATATCACATAATATAGCTTATATGTGGAATCTAGAAAAATGATACAGGTGAATTTACTTGCAAAGCAGAAATAGAGACACAGAAGTAGAGAACAAATGTATGGATACCATGGGAAGAAGGAGGTTGGTGGGATGAATTGGGGGATTGGAACTGGCATATATACACTACTATGTATAAACTAGATTAATTAACGAGAACCTACTGTATAGCACAAGGAACTTTACTCAATGCTCTGTGGTGACCTAAATGGGAAGAAAATCCAAAGAGAGGATATATGTATATACATAGCTGATTCACTTTGTTGTACAATAGAAACTAATATTGTAAAGTAACTATACTCCAATAAAAGTTAATTTAAAATAAAATTCAAAAAGTATCAAGATAATATAAAGTCAGGGGATTACCTAAGAAGAAGGAATCAAAAAGTCAGAAAGAAATATTTTCCCTTTCCAGGACCCAAAACTTGATATTCTAAATAAATATTTTCCTTTTCCATATTTTACTCATTCATATCATGAATAGAAAATTTGTGGATAAGAAATACAAGTTATGCACACATATGTCCCCAAGCAAGGGCCTACCAAGTAGACACAGAAGGAATGTTATTATACAAAACAAATGGCGTACATTTTCCTGTAATGGGATCAGCCCACTGAATCCTCAGAAGAGTCTTACAATTGGAGCCAGAACAGGTTCTAAGCTCGGCTCTGGGTTTAGGCTTGAGATGAAATCATGGACAGCTCTGAACCTACTGGGAAACTTCCATCTCTGGAACATGGGGGTTCTTCATGTGGTCAGGATGAACATCCATGTACAAGGCTGGGGACCTAGCACTCAAACAAGTTCACATGTGAGTATGATGAAAATAAGGTTATTATTAATGAGCATCCTCATTATGGAGAACGAGGGTGACATCAATGAAGGACTGAACCAGGATCATTCAACTAAGAAGTTAGGAAACCAGGTCGTGAATCAAGGTCTATGTTCTTGCATGGCACTGGGCTAATTAACTCTCTTTTCAGGCATTCTTTTTGGCTTAGTGCTCCACTCAGCCCCTGTGATAAACACACACCACTCCTCCTGTGGTGACCCTCACATTCCCTGGCTGTCGGTGTCACCTCCAGCAAGAACTTTCTTTGCCAGTTTCCACTAATAGCCCCCAAACACAGTCTTCTTATCTTGAATATTATATCCAGTGGGCATTGTCTGATCGTTTCTCAGTCTCTCCATCAAAATGTGAGCTCCTAAAGGCAGAGCCCATGTCCTGAAAACCTCTGTGTCTTCTTGTCCAGCATAAACAGCTGCCCAGGAAATATCAGCTAACAAATGACTGCAATCAGGAGAGTACAAAATAAGATAATAAGCAAGTTGCATGCTTTGCCAAAGGAAAACTCAACAGAAGGGACTCTTGGATTCAACTTGCAGCTTTGCTAGTAACTAGCTTTTTAAATAAATAATAGCAAAGGTCCCCTTCTCTGGACCTCCAGTTTACTCACAAAGTAAAAGAAAGTATTTGCACTTGACTATTTTTAAATCATCATTTTCTAAGTCCAAATACATCTATGTTTTAACAATCTAGGAAAATTATTGTTTATCCGTGCGTGTGAATCTCGGGCTAATTTTACTGGGGTGGGGTGGGGAGAAAGAGTGAGAAATATTTAAAAGACAAGCCCCCCTCCCACAAAAAAATCTGTGACCTTGGACAAGTCATATCATCTCCAATAATTTCCTCATCTGTAACTCACGAAGGCTGAACCAGGTTATTTCAATCATCTTTTCTGATTTTAACTGAAGTGCCTTTTGATTCTTCTTTCCTCCTCAAGCTTTGAGCCCTGACCTAGAAATCCACTGGACCTTGTAAATATTTTTTACGGTCCATTTAAAAATCACACCACTGTACTGGTCAAGCCCACAGGACAAATTTAAATCTAAAGCTTAAAAAGTGATCTCAAATACCTTCCAATAATAGTAAACTTTTGTGCTGTTTCAGCACCAATCTTTGGAATGGTTGTGATGCTCTGACTTGTTTATAACTTTAAATGTAGTCCTTGGAAATACAGTCATCATGGTGAGATTGGCCACAACTCTGGCAGGGCAGCCAGGGCAGTTCTGGGAATGGGAAGTGGCTATATGCACAGATGTGATGGTCTGGGAGTGTAAAATGAAATAATTCATCCCCCACTGAACCATAACATTCTCCATCTTGCCAGTGCAGATTCAAAAAGATTCATCAGGCCTCCCTGGACCTGGGCCCCCAAGGCATTGAGTGTAATGTTCAAAAGTGGCAAAGTATCTGGCCTCTTAAGTGTTCATTTGTGGAGTATCCCACATTCAACCTCAGACTACTGTAAATGCCACAAAAATGCATCTATGGTGGCACATGACCATGGATGTTTTGTTAATTCATCTTTTCAATGTATTTTTTACATGCCAGGTAGCCATTCAACCTATAGCTACTGAGTATCTGCTATGTGCTGGTCGTTAGATGCTGGAAGAGAAAAGAAAAAATTCTCAGCCAAGTTTTTATGGAAGGATAGATACATATGCACATACAGAAATATATAAAAGAATATGCTTATGGAAGCTAAATACATATTTAGACAGGTAATTGGTTTCTTCTTCATCCAGCACATATTTCCTAGGGGCCTATTACTTGACTCGAAGTCCCAGGCCATGGGGATACAGAAAACACACAGCCAGCCCTGCCCTCAGGCCTCACTTGCTCGAGGAGAAGTTAACATATGAACAAGGGTTTGTATCCCTGGGGTTTGAGTTTGCCTCTCCTTTTAAACTCTCAGATGTCACTTTGCTCTGTGTTTAGAATGTCGAAGTGCTTTGAGTGGACACCACTTCAAGGCAGTGATTCTCAACCAGAGGCTCTTTACCCCTCAGGGGACAACATCTGAAGACATTTTTGGTTGTCAGAATGGTGGGAGGAGATGCTACTGACATCTTCTGGGTACAGGCCAAGGATACTGCAAGCCATCCTATACTGTACATTATCTGGCACAAAATGTCAACGGTGCTAAGATTGAAGGGCTTCAGTGGTAAAGAATCAGCCTGCCAATGCAGGAGACTCAAGAGATACAGATTTGATCCCTGAGTTGGGAAGATCCCCTGGAGGAGGAACTGGCAACCCAGTCCAGTATTCTTGCTGGGAAATTCCATGGACAGAGGAGCTGGAGGGCTACAGTCCATGGGATCACAAGGGTCAGACATGACTGAATGACTGAGCACAATGCTGATATTGAGAAATCCTGATGAAAGTATGTTTGGCCATTGTAAAAATGTTAGGGTTAAACTTTAAAACTAAGGGACATTTATAGAATTGGAAAATTGAGAAAGATGCCTGTGGTTAAGTTAAAAAAAAAAATCTAAAGAATCAAAAAAAAAACTATTCAGTTGGATTTGCATGGAAATAATAAACATGTGCAGGCTGCATTAATGTTTGCCTTACCCGAGAGGAAATTCAGGGACATTTACAAATTATGACAATTTTCTTATACATGCCATAAAATGGTGTGTTTAATACCTCCTGATTTACCAGGGGGAGAACAGTACTCCAGTCTGCCTTTGGTTCTCCACCTTGTGGGACCCACTGTTTAAGGCCTTACATCTCTCAGTTACGAGAACTTATCTCCAGAAAGACACATGGGCCCTGAGGCCTCCTTCAAGATTTGAAGAAGGCTGTAATTCAACCATCAGACAATCAATATTCCAATTTGGAATTTAGCGCTTTGGAGCCACCAGAATGTTCAGAAACACACATAAAGGATCTGTTTATGATTGAGGCCCAAATCATATTTATAATAAAATCACCTAATAAAAACAGTAATGACCTCCGGCTGACTTAACACAGCATGCTTTGGCACACAAGCTCCCCGAAAGGATTTTCACAGCCCTTGCCTTCAAGATAATACATCTAAGCTCCTATTTATTTTGGTTGTTTCCCCATCCCCCGCCAAAGGCTGAAGAGCCCAGACAGAAGAAAAAAAAAAATAAACTATCACTTGGCTTTCATAGTGCCAACATGCACAGTATGTATGGCAGATTATCTTGAAATAATATGATATTGTCCTCAAGAACTCTCTCCACTCATACACGTGACCTTTAAGACGAACGTATAATAAACTTCTTGGTTCATCCCCTTTACAAGAAAAATTCAATCTCTCCCCCCTTCCATGGCTACCTTACAAATAAATCAAGATGCCCACTGATTGACACATTTAGCTGCTGGTCTGTTTGCTCCATCCCTCTGCCTCCCCTGACCAGCTTCCATGACCCCTTAATGATGCTCAGAGGCTATAAAATTTTAACAACACATGGCTGGGCTGATAATCCAAGTGAGCAGTTAAGAGCATATAAAGTTTCCTGGAGAGAGAGAGAGTGTGTGTGTTTACCAGAAACAGTCCTGGTACAATCCTCCAGGCCTAGCTGCAAACACCTGTATTTAATGGAAAATAAAAGCATGCGTGCTTAGTCACTTCAGTTGTGTCCAACTGTCTGCGACCCCATGTACCATGACCCACCAGGCTTCTCTGTCCATGGGATTCTCCAGGCAAGAATACTGGAGTGGGTTGCCATTTCCTTCTCCAGTGACAAAGTATGAAGTGAGTGAAGTGAAGTCGCTCAGTTGTGTCAGACTCTTTGCGACCCCATGCAGTGTCTACCAGGCTCCTCCATCCATGGAATTTTCCAGGCAAGAGTACTGGAGTGGGGTGCCATTGCCTTCTGGAAAATAAAAGAGAACAGTGCAAGTGCAAAGCAAGGTGGAGTGGTCTGAAGAGATCTCAACTTCTCAAACTAAGTTTATCTCCTTTCCAAATTGCCCAGGCTCTACATTTTATCATCTATGAGCTACTGTTTCCACATCTGGGAAATTACTTCCTGAATCTATTAGCAAAAATGGATGAAAGGAAATCAGCAGTCGCAAATTCTGGTCCAAGTGGAATAAATCAGAGAGGGTGGCTCCCCTTGACAATGGCACAGACATGAACATATTTCAAGAACATAATCTCTGGGTCTTATAAAATTCAAGTTCAATTTTTTCCCACTACAAATTTTATATCTGCATCACCATTCTGAAATGCGCATCAGAAGATACTTAAAGGATTATTAAAGGAGAACTGGATATAATTTTTCCAGCCTATTCCAGACCCCTCCAGGAAGCATATCCCAAAGGGGAAAAAGCAGTATGTGCCTTTTAATTGAGTAAAATTCTGGCTTGAAAATCCTTACTATGGCATGCCCAGAAAGACAGGTCCCTTTGCAGGTATCTGAATTTGTTGACACAGGCATGCTAAGTATACTCGTGACAAATTAAAACACACAAAACAATTAACAAACAAAAAGTTTAACAGTAAACATCTGTCGAATGAACAAATGGATTATTTTATTATTGATGAAAGGGCTAAATATTTTGACAGGAAAGTAAACAAGAAAAGAAACAGAAAAGCTCTAAGAATGGATAAGCATTTTCATCAAAGCCATTATAATATGGATCACCTAACGGTACAAAGTTTTGTCATTTCGATGCATGAATCACTGATAAATCAAGAACATGTAAATCTTTATTAACTCATTTTAAACATCTATATTAACATATTAATTCTTGCCTGGAAAGCAAAATTTTGATGGAAGGAAATGACCATACAATTGAGCATTCTACCAATATTTTACATAAAAAGAAATTTATCCTGAAGTAAACTGCCTAGATAAATTCAGAGCTGTATTATTTGGGGGGAAAAAATGAAAGTGTTAAGTTGCAAAGAGATTTAACCTTTCTGAGAGACATGGCTGATTCCCTCCACAGTCCCTGCTCCTATCATCTCTTTGGCCTCTGCTCTCATAGAGGACAACCTGGCGCCCTCTGAAGGTTCTGCCTGGGTAGGTCTCAATCCTGACGGCACATTACAGTTACTTATGGACCTTTCATAAATCACCTAAGTTGCATTCCCTGAGATGATGATGTAATTGCTTTGGAACTGGCCTGCGCATAGTATTTATTCCATAAATTTTAATATACAGCCAGCACTTGGGGGAGCTCTGCCTCATCCCAGGAGTGTAGCTAGAAGCCCACCCTGGAAGGCTGGAAGGCTGAAAGTCCTCCCTAAATTTTCACAGGGCTCAGCATCCCATCTTCTAGTGGCGGGTCCTGCTATGACTTGCCAAAATGTCCCAGGTCTCAGGGTTCTTTCTGCCTGGTTTTGGAGACACTAATCTGAAATGACGGTACCTTCATTTACAGCTTGTTTCATCACCCTGATAGACCCTTTGGTCTATCGTTGGCTGTGCCAGAGGACGGCACATTTGGCAGTTGATAGGGACAAGGCAGGGCTTCCCAGGTGGTCCTAGTGGAAAACAATCCGCCAGGGCAGGAGACACAAGAGACAATGGTTCAATTCCTGGGTCAGGAAGATACCGTGGAGTAGGAAAGGGCTACCCACTTAAGTGTTCTAGCCTGGAAAATTCCACGGACAGAGAGGCCTGCTTGGCAGGCTACAGTCTGTGGGGCTGCAAAGAGTCGGACACAACTGAGCACATAAGCACACATGGGGACAATGGCGTTCCCGTGGGCTTAGTCTTAAGCTTACCCTAAGGGACACACTCCAAGCAAGCAAGTAGCTGTCTCTTCTCCCACTTGTTTCCTCCCACAGCTGAGTCCTTACTATCCTGTTAAGTGGTTGACCCACAGGTGCTTGCTGACCCCTAGAACTGCCCTTGAAGTCACGCAACACTATGAGCACCACTAAAGGAGTAGCAGAAACTGAGGTGATGTCCCTGCCTCAGGCCACAGAGCCAGGAAGCTGCCAAGGTGAGACATGAACCCACCTCTGATGACAGAGGCCACCTGTCCTAGTCTGCTCAGGCTGCTATGACACAGCACTACAGACTACATGGCTTGAATAACAGAATTTTATTTCTCACAGTTCTAGAAGCTGAAAGCTCAAGGTACCAGCCAATGTGGTATCTGATGGAGTCCACTTTCTACTCTGTAAGTAGCTCTCTACAGTATGTCCTCACCTCCAAAAGGGGGAGAATCTCTCTGGGGCCTCTTTGTTAAGGGCACTTATCTCATTCGTGAGGGTTCCACCCTCATGACCGAATCAGTTCAGTACAGTCGCTCAGTCGTGTCCAACTCTTTGCAACCCCATGAACCGCAGCATGCCAGGCCTCCCTGTCTATCACCAACTCCAGGAGTTTACTCAAATTCATGTCCTTTGAGTCAGTGATGCCATCTAACCATCTCATCCTCAGTCATGCCCTTCTCCTGCCTTCAATCTTTCCCAACATCAGGGTCTTTTCCAATGAGTCAGCTCTTTGCATCATGTGGCCAAAATATTGGAGTTTCAGCTTCAACATGAGTCTTCCAATGAACACCCAGAACTGATCTCCTTTAGGATGGACTGGTTGGATATCCCTGCAGTCCAAGGGACTCTCAAGAATCTTCTCCACCACCACAGTTCAAAAGCATCAATTCTTCAGCACTCAGCTTTCTTTATAGTCCAACTCTCACATCCATACATGACTCTTGGAAAAACCATAGACTTAACTAGATGGACCTTTGTTGACAAAGTAATGCCTCTGCTTTTTAATATGCTGTCTAGGTTGGTCATAACTTTCCTTCCAAGGAGTAAGTGTCTTTTAATTTCATGACCGAATAAGCACCTCCAAAAGTCCCACCTCCAAATATTACATTGGAGTTAGGGATCAAATATGAACTAGGGCAGGGGGAGGGGGGAGCACAACATTCTGGCTATAGCAGTCACACTTCTAAACCCTTGTGCTTGCTCTGACCCAGGTACTGCACTAAGTTCTTTATATAGATTTGCACATTTCATCCTACTAGACCCCTGTGTGGCTGGTCAGACAGGGAGACTGAGGCACAGACAAGAATATGCCATGTGGCCAGATCCCAGAGCTAGCAAATGTTCAAGGCAGGCATTGAGTCCAAACTGCTTGGCTCTAGAGTCAAAACTCTGGACTACTCAGCCCCTTCCCCTTCTCAACCACCACACTGTTTTCCCGGAGGTGACAGCAGCTCCTGTGGCCCTCTGTCATCATTCTCAGGACCCTGCACAGTAGTGATATAAGTGGCTGCTTCCACCACAGGCTGAAGCCACCTGCATGTACTCACTCCCATCTCCTTTGAATCTAATATGGTACCCAGCATATTGAATAAGGAGCTGTTCTATCCATGTATCTATTCCTCCATTCAACTGACATTTTGTGCACCACCTTCTGTAGCTTCCAGGGATAGAAAAATGACCCGATTGTGATTGCAGTCTTTTGGGAGTTTATATAAGTATAGAGGCAGGGACACAGCTGTCACACACCATGATGAGTGTGCTAACGGAGAAATAAACAAGGCATGGGAAGGGATGGACTACAAGTGATCCAACAGTACACAGAAAGCCCAGCGTCCCCCCTTCATGACTCCACTGTCCTGTCTTCCATATCCACCCAACCCAGAAAATATGCTACTTTTCTTAAAAATTTCCCAACACTGGCAGCTATGCCAGAGCTGATGGCAAAGCACTGCAGTTTTGAAGTATGCAGTCCCTGGTTGAGCCCCTTCTGCTCCTAGCCCTGGGCTTCTCTAATCCGTCGTCAGATATTTACAGTGATCAGCTCAATGGGCAGAGTATCACACAGCTTTGGTCTGGTCCGGTCTTGCTCACTGATGGGAACTGTCACGGGGAAGCCTGTGCTGCCTGGTGGAATAATGCCTACATGGCTCTAGCTTGGAAAGGTCCATTAGACTCCTCTAGGTGTAAGGAAAAATTTTATTCTTTGTTTCTCATCATATGGTCTACTGCTAGAGGATTAGTATCAACTGCAAGAATTCATACATGAAGTTCATCCCTGCATGAACGCAGGGATACCGGACTGTTTTACTCACCACTGTATCCCCAGGGCCAGAAACAGTCCCTGGTAACATATTGGGCGCTCAGTAAATATCTGTTGGATGAGTACAAAATACCTATTTGCTTACATGTTTGTTTTCAGCTACTTGTGAGCTTCTTGGAGACAGGGATGACTTTTTTTTTTATCTCTGGTACCTAGCAAAGTGCCTGGCATATAATAGATGCTTAATAAATGTGTCATGAATGAGTGAATGGACAGGTGGAGGGAAAAATAGAAAACTGTTCTAAGACAAAGAGACTCATCAAAACATAAAGCCCACTAACAAATTACCATCATCAACTAGTTTTATTAAGGGACAAGACAGGGCACTATCTCACTTAATGTTCTTTTCAATAAAATTTCCCTTAAGCCCATGCATGCATGCATACACACTTGCAAGAACACAGAATCTCAGTGAATTATGTTAAGTCCACCTGCAAGACATGAATTTGATTATGGAATCTAACAAACTTAAAAGGCCAAAAACTGATACGCAGTCTATTAATATAAGGAAGTATTTCTCAGAAGCAGCCTAGGGTCTACCTACATCAAATTCACCCACAAATCTTGTTAAAAATGAAGCTATCCCAGCCCCACTACCTGTCTACACAATCAGAGTTTTTGGGGAGAGGCATCCAGTAACTGGAAATTTTGACAAGCTCTCCAGGTTATTTGCACCCACATAAAATTTGAGAATCATAGGCATCTGACTTCCCTGGTGGCTCAGATGGTAAAGCGTCTGCCTACAATGCGGGAGACCTGGGTTCAATCCCTGGGTTGGGAAGATCTCCTGGAGAAGGAAATGGCAACCCACTCCAGTATTCTTGCCTGGAAAATCCCATGGACATAAGAGCCTGGTAGGCTACAGTCCATGGGGTCACAAAGAGTCGGACGTGATTGAGCGACTTGATTTTCACTTTCACTTTTCATAGGCATCTATATATTAACATAGATAGTCTTCAACTTTAGCTACCACCAAGGAAGGGTGTATTTGAAAGTTAGGCAAAGAGAACTACCTAGAAGATAATACAGAGGACTTTTGTCCAGTGAGACCTCCCTCTTAGTGACTCAAAGACTCAAAAATAACAGTTGATGCTATGTTACCTCAGAAATTTCTACCAGTCAGGGCCCAGCAAAGTCTAGAAGACCTCCTCAAGCTGGGATGACCACAGCAGAGGTTAATAAAATGACTAGGTACAAAGGTGCAGGCAGGGTTACAGAGAAGCCAAAAGGGACAGGGCAGGACTGAAGGGCTAGGAGCCATTCCTGGGGAGCCGTTACAACCCCAAAGCATGAAGGGACAGCCAGAGTGGTTATTAGAACTTAATACCGAGAGGCTGGGTGGAGAAGACCATTCTATGGGTCTGTGACCTCTGGCGGAAAAAAGCAGCCAGCCTGCGGTAATCCTGAAGGGAGAGAGATGGAGAAAAAGTCCCCACCCTTACTCGGGGCCCTCCATCAGCCCCCTGCCCACGCTGCCACCAGGAAAACAAAGCAGAAGCCAGAGGACAAGCAGGCTAACAGAATCACAGAGGTCCACCTCCCAGGACCCAGAGTGGGGTGGAGGCAGGACCCAGAGAGACAAGTGGAAGATGTTTAGCACAAATCCCCAGATCTCTGAAGAAATTCCATCCTGGCACTGCCTATCTGCAGCTCCTCTGCCAGAGGGCAAGTGTCTCCCAATAATTAACAACATACATGTGTGTGGTTAGTCACTCGGTCATGTCCGACTCTTTGCAACCCTGTGTACTGTAGCCTGCCAGGCTCCATCATCCATGGGACTCTCCAGACAAGAATACTGGAGTGACTTGCCAGTCCCTTCTCCAGGGGATCCTCCCGACCCAGGGAATCAAACCCTGGTCTCCCTCATTGCAGGCAGATTCTTTACAGTCTGAGCCACCAGGCAATCCCAACAATTGAAACAGCCATTAAGTTATCATGCACAGTCCCAAGGTGAGTTTGGCGACAGAACAAAAACTGGGAACACTCCACCTCTGCCTAAAAATGAGAGGGATGCAGCCATCAAAGAAATAAGAGGAGTTTTAGAGTTGAAGACCTTGTTGAAAATCCTGGGGCACTGGACCTCAAGTCTGAATGTCTTTCTCAATGCCAAAATGGGTATAAATAAAGCCCCATAACTCTGCCTACACTGGAATGTCTCCCCTAATCATCACATGAGATATTGGGTATTAAGTGTCTTCCTGAAATTGCCAAGCCCTATAAAATGTAAGTTATAATTGCCCCCCCTAAGTACAGTGCAGATGTGCAAAATCTGAGCATGAGGAGGAGGGAGCAACTCATTTTGTTTTCACACTTGAATGATCTGTGCCCAAATCAAAGGCGAATGGCAACATATGCTTTCATGTGAGTTTCCGTATTTTTAGCAGTGCATTAGGGAGACGGAGTCACTGGGATGCACTGAATTTGGCATCGCAGCACAGCATGCCTCAGCAACTTGGAGGTGGGTTAAGAACATATGTTTAACAGCCTTTTTCATGAACCCAAAAGGGGAACAGGGAGGCTACCAGTGCTTACTGAAATGGCTGCTACTTGAAGCATTTTCTACCTTTGATTAGTTTCCCTTTTAACATAAATGAATGGTGGGGAAGTGAGAAGATCACTGGAAGAAATGCCCAGAGACCCTGGCTTTGCAATGCTGACTCTGTCACCAGCTGAGCTGTACCTGTGGGGTGCTGAAGCTAATGTGGAATTTTCAAACTGTGATGTGGGTGGCCTGAGGGTGATTTTTGCAGTTGTCTCACAATGGCACCCCACTCCAGTACTTTTTTTGCCTGGAAAATCCCATGGACAGAGGAGCCTGGTAGGCTGCAGTCGATGGGGTCGCTAGAGTCGGACAAGACTGAGCGACTTCCCTTTCACTTTTCACTTTCATGCACTGGAGAAGGAAATGGCAACACACTCCAGTGTTCTTGCCTGGAGAATCCCAGGGACAGGGGAGCCTGGTGGGCTGCCGTCTATGGGGTCACACAGAGTCAGACACGACTGAAGAGACTTAGCAGCAGCAGCAGCAGCAGGGCCTAACAGGAGGATCCGTGAAGGTGAGCATGAGGAGGTGGTGAGGAGAGGCTGCTACCTGAGAACCCCTTTCCAGGCCTTTACCAACTTCACGGTGTGGAGTTATGGGTGGAATCTCACTGCTTAACATACAAAACACATCATCACAAAGAAAACACTTCGAAGTATATGATCTTTATTTTTTTTTTTGATTTTTTTTTTTTTTCTAGGAGAATGATTACAAAATTCTTATTAATATTTGTCTAACAGATGCTCCATTTAAACTCACTCTCTTGGCTCCTAGTTGCACAACACAGTATCTGTTAGTTTTTTTCTTTTACTTAGCAATCATTTTACATACTTTTATTTTTTTATTTTTTTTATTTTATTATT
>NW_011494941.1:2090323-2106036 GCF_000754665.1 Bison bison bison
ATCTTCCCACCCTCTCCCACAGAGTCCATAAGACTGTTCTATACATCAGTGTCTCTTTTGCTGTCTCGTATACAGGGTTATCGTTACCATCTTTCTAAATTCCATATATATGCGTTAGTATACTGTATTTATGTTTTTCCTTCTGGCTTACTTCACTCTGTATAATAAGTTCCAATTTCATCCACTTCATTAGAACTGATTCAAATGTATTCTTTTTAATGGCTGAGTAATACTCCATTGTGTATATGTACCACAGCTTCCTCATCCATTCATCTGCTGATGGACATCTAGGTTGCTTCCATGTCCTGGCTATTATAAACAGTGCTGCGATGAACATTGGGGTACACGTGTCTCTTTCCCTTCTGGTTTCCTCAGTGTGTATGCCCAGCAGTGGGATTGCTGGATCATAAGGCAGTTCTATTTCCAGTTTTTTAAGGAATCTCCACACTGTTCTCCATAGTGGCTGTACTAGTTTGCATTCCCACCAACAGTGTAAGAGGGTTCCCTTTTCTCCACACCCTCTCCAGCATTTATTATTTGTAGACTTTTGGATCGCAGCCATTCTGACTGGTGTGAAATGGTACCTCATAGTGGTTTTGATTTGCATTTCTCTGATAAAGAGTGATGTTGAGCATCTTTTCAAGTGTTTGTTAGCCATCTGTATGTCTTCTTTGGAGAAATGTCTATTTAGATCTTTGGCCCATTTTTTGATTGGGTCGTTTATTTTTCTGGAGTTGAGCTGTAGGAGTTGCTTATATATTTTTGAGATTAGTTGTTTGTCAGTTGCTTCATTTGCTATTATTTTCTCCCATTCTGAAGGCTGTCTTTTCACCTTGCTAATAGTTTCCTTTGATGTGCAGAAGCTTTTAAGTTTAATTAGGTCCCATTTGTTTATTTTTGCTTTTATTTCCAATATTCTGGGAGGTGGGTCATAGAGGATCCTGCTGTGATGTATGTCGGAGAGTGTTTTGCCTATGTTCTCCTCTAGAAGTTTTATAGTTTCTGGTCTTATGTTGAGATCTTTAATCCATTTTGAGTTTATTTTTGTATATGGTGTTAGAAAGTGTTCTAGTTTCATTCTTTTACAAGTGGTTGACCAGATTTCCCAGCACCACTTGTTAAAGAGATTGTCTTTAATCCACTGTATATTCTTGCCTCCTTTGTCAAAGATAAGGTGTCCATATGTGCGTGGATTTATCTCTGGGCTTTCTATTTTGTTCCATTGATCTATATTTCTGTCTTTGTGCCAGTACCATACTGTCTTGATAACTGTGGCTTTGTAGTAGAGCCTGAAGTCAGGTAGGTTGATTCCTCCAGTTCCATTTTTCTTTCTCAAGATCGCTTTGGCTATTCGAGGTTTTTTACTACCCAAAACAATTTATACATTCAATGCAATTCCTATCAAGCTACCAACAGTATTCTTTACAGAGCTAGAACAAATAATTTCACAATTTGTATGGAAATACAAAAAACCTCGAAGTATATGATCTTTAATAGCCCTTAAAATATGAGATAGATTTTTGAACTCCATCACATCCCATTGCATTTGAAGCTGTGGAACCAGGAGTATTTCCCAAACCTTCCTTCCAGTCTAAAGCATGAACCAATGTACCTAATGAGCTACAAAGTAAGAATCATCTACTCAGAATGAAATTAATACTATGGCTCACAGGCAGGTTTGTAATAAATACTTTTTTGGAATAAAGACAGACTGGGTCTTCTGCCCCAGGAATAGCTTAGCTGCTTTAGTGAGAGTTTGACCACTACCTGTTAACAACTGCTACCTATGGATGGAAACACACGTGATGACCTCCATCATTCAAGCAGTGCCCCCAGGGAAAGCAAACAATACTGTCTGCTTGTTCACCAGCTGGAAAAACCACCTCCCAAATTATTCAAATGATGACAAGATTCAGCATCACTCACTGGATAAAGTTTAATCTCCAAATCACACATCAAATATGATATACCATTCGCTCCACTGGGCAAACAGGGAAGCTGAGACATGCATGGAAGAAAGAAATGAAACTTTTGTGTTGAAGGTCAAGGACTTGTTTTAGAACTCCATCACTCATGAATACTGATTGTGTGTAAGTTACCTCATCAATCTGGCCCCAGTTTTTCCAATTGCCAAATGGAAACACAGACATTATTTCACTTATAAATCCATGTGAAATTCATAGAAGAGTGTTTGGGATATAGTAAACACTCAGTTAATGGTAGCTACTGCTTTCATTATCTTTGTCAATAAGTTAAAATGTGCCAAGCACTTTGTCAAGGTTGAACAGACCATTCAACAAACATTTACTGAGTACCTAGGAGGTGCTGTACACAAGTCAAGAAGCAACAGTTAGAAGCAGACATGAAACAATGGACCAGCTCAAAATTGGGAAAAGAGCATGTGCAGACTGTATATTGTCACACTGTTTATTTAACTTCTATGCAGAGTACATCTTGCAAATGCCAGGCTGGATGACTCACAAGCTGGAATCAAGATTGCCAAGAAAAATATCAATAACCTCAGATATGCAGATGATACCACACTTATGGCAGAAAGCAAAGAGGAACTAAAGATCCTCTTGATAAGGGTGAAAGAGGAAAGTGAAAAAGCTGGCTTAATATTCAACATTCAAAAAACTAAGATCATTCTGTTTCATCACTTCATGGCAAATAGATGGGGAAGAAGTGGAAACAGTGGCACATTTTATTTTCTTGGACTCCAAAATCACTGTAAACAGTGGCGGAAGAGATGAAATTCAAAGACACTTGCTCCTTGGAAGAAAAGTTATGACAAACCTAGACAGCATATTAAAAAGCAAAGACATCACTTTGCAGACAAATGTTCATCTAGTCAAAGTTATGGTTTTTCCAGTAGTCATGTACAGACATGAGAGCTGGATCATAAAGAAGGCTGAGTGTCAAAAAGTGATGCTTTCAAACGGTGGTGCTGGAGAACACTTTTTTGAGAGTCCCTTGGACAGCAAGGAGATCAAACCTATCAATCCTAAAGGAAATCCACCCTGAATATTCATTGGAAGGACTACTGCTGAAGCTGAAGCTCCAATATGTTGACTACTTGATGCGAAGAGCTGACTCCTTGGAAAACACCCAGATGTTGGGAAAGATTGAGGGCAGGAGTAGAAAGGGGTGACAGAGGATGAGATGGTTGGATGGCATCACCGACTCAACGGACATGAGTTTGAGCAAGCTCAGGGAGATGATGAAAGACAGGGAAGCCTGGCATGATGCAGTCCATGGGGTCACCAAGAGTCCAGCACAACTTAGCAACTGAACAACAATAACTACAAGAGGCTAGACACAGTTTCTATTTAATTTAATCCTACAACAATATGAAGTAGGCGTTATTGTCTCCATTGTCCAGATATGAAAATCAAGCCTTAGAGAAATTAACAACAAACTAAATGCTTTTGAACTGTGGTGTTGGAGAAGACTCTTGAGAGTCCCTTGGACTGCAAGGAGATCCAACCAGTCCATTCTGAAGGAGATCAGCCCTGGGATTTCTTTGGAAGGAATGATGCTAAAGCTGAAACTCCAGTACTTTGGCCACCTGATGCAAAGAGTTGACTCACTGGAAAAGACTCTGATGCTGGGAGGGATTGGGGGCAGGAGGAGAAGGGGACGACAGAGGATGAGATGGCTGGATGGCATCACTGACTCAATGGGCATGTGTTTGGGTGAACTCCGGGAGTTGGTGATGGACAGGGAGGCCTGGCGTGCTGCGATTCACGGGGTCGCAAAGAGTCGGACACGATGAGCGACTAAACTGAACTGAACTGAAAGACTATAACTGTCTGGCCCAAATCTCCTAGGCTTTATCTTTCCGTGGTGCTGCTGTAAAGGTGATATGGTATTGTGCAGATAAATCAGCTAGCCCAGAGTAGGTCCTAATAAGCAGTCTGTCAATAAATAGTCATTGACAGAATCATTTATGTTACCATACTGTCTAGTACACTTTTTCCCTAATATGAGTCAATTATATACCATCTTTGTAATTTTAACACCTTTGTCTTTTCATATTGATTTTTTAAAATTTGGTATAGATTCATACTACTATTAAATGGGTGAACAATTTTTATAACACTCAAAAACTATATCTGTGTTATTCATATATCCTGGCACCTCAGAAAATCCTCATGAGACTTCTAAAAAACTATCTCTTGATCTTAAAAAATTTAGGGCAGTCAGCATATGTTTCTATGGTGTGAGGAAATGAGTTATTCCAGCTTTTAAAAATTATTTTTGCTATGTTCTATATAAGTAAAAAAAAAAATGTTTTAAATAGTTGCTATCACAGGATGACAATGGACATTAACTTCTGGTAAAGTGACTTTGTCTAAATTTTTTTGATCGAAGTACAGTTGATTTATAATGTTGTGTTAATTTCTGCTCTACAGAAAAAAAATATTATTCTACATTGTTGTTGCTGTTGTTCAGTCACTCAGTCATGTCTCACTCTTTGCGACCCCATGGACTGCAGCACTCCAGGCTTCCCTGTCCTTCACCATCTCCTGGAGCTTGCTCAAACTCATGCCCATTAAGTCGGTGATGCCATCCAACCATCTCATCCTCTGTCATCTCCTTCTCCTCCTGCATTCAACCTTTCCCCACATCAGGGTCTTTTCTAATGAGTCTGCTCTTCATATCAGGTGGCCAAATTATTGAAGCTTCAGCCATCAGTCCTTCCAATGAATATTCAGAATTGATTTCCTTTAGGATTGACTGGTTGGATCTCCTTGCAGGCCAAGGGACTCTCAAGAGTCTTCTCCAGCACCACAGTTCAAAGGCATCAATTCTTCGGCATTTAGTCTTCTTTATCGTCCAACTCTCACAACCATACATGACTACTGGAAAAAACAGCTTTGACTATACAGACAAAATGATTCTACATACTGAATACTTTTTAATAAGTGATTAGCAACTCAGATAATTCAGAAAAACAGAATGGTACAAAGCCTGGAACACAATGATAATGACAATAACAACAACAACAACAACGTGTTTACTATTACTGTTATTGCATGCCAGCAATAGAGATACAAAGGTGAAATAGCATAGGTCTCTCGGCTCATACAGGTATAAGTCTAATAAGGAGACACATAAAGCAGTACCAAGCACACAATGGAATATTTTACAGCAGGAGCTAAGGTCTGTGTCTGATGAGAAAAATCAAGAAAGGCTTCATAGAAGAGGCAGCCTTCGATTTATGACACGCAAGATGAAGAGGAGTTCGTCACATATACAATTAAAGGGCACTCCTAGCAGAGAGGCTGTGTCTAAGTCCTTCTCCATAACCCAGCCAGGCAAGACATAACAGCCTGCTGATGACATCTGAAATGTAAACAGGTAATGACTACGAATCTCCTATATCCCCGCCCAAGCTTGTTTCACCCCTCTCCTAAAATATTTTCATTCCAGAGACTTCCAGGAGGAGGACGAGGAAGAGAAAAAAAACCTCTGGGGTAATCTGCTTATTGTAAAGAAATACAACTTTGTGTTCCTTTGTCATTCCCAAAGGGATGCTTCCATGTGACAGGCTAATCACCTGCAAAATTACCGTGAGGAGCTGGCTCTTAGTTACATACAAGCAGAATGGCATTCAGAGCATCTTCACATGGTTGGTTTTATAACTCAAGAAAGACTGCTCTGATTTAGCTTATTTTTCCAATTCAAACTCGGGAGATAATGAAACAAATGGATACTGCTACCTATCAAATGAGAGGGAAAGAGAACCACAGGAAACAAGTCTTGGGTAATCAATCCAGGCTTCTCACACTGAGGCATGGAGACCGTGTAATCATTGTGGGGGCCAGAGCATAAAGCATAAGGCTCTTGAGTATTTTTATATAGAAGACGTTACTCTTAAAATACTGATGATGTGTCAACGCCTGTAGATTAAGTACTGCCTTGTATGGCAAAGTTGCACACATCACTCCTGCAGATTGCTCACTGGGTTCTCATTTGGTCTCTGTTTTTTCAGGTCCAAGAAGCATCCCCACCACCGCCCTAGCAAAGCTTTTAATGGAAAAATTTTATGAGGAAACCAGTCTCCCCACTATTTTCTCCCGCACACACCATCTGCCTTGGCTCACCCGCACGCACAGAGGCTCCAAAATCCACTGAAATAAATCTGTGGTGTCTGTACAACCAATTCTCAAAGAACACAACTTTACAGTTCTGTGGCCCCTACCAACCCCTTCATATTAACAACTGGGCACTGCTTTCAAGGTTTCTCTCAGACCTGATGGTGTGAAATTAAGTTTTTAGCTCACTGCTTTCCCAGATCTAATACTAAGCCCTGGTCCTGGGATGTCCTGACCCCGAGCGTTTTCCCAAGACAGGACGCTGAAGGTAGATGTGGCTGCTTTCTTGCAGGTACCAGCAAAGCAGCTGCTGGATAGCCCTCTTACTTGTTTGTACGTACAGAGCACATGCTCTGGGGCTTAGGTTTTTAGTTAAGTCTCTCCAGCATATAGGGTGCAATACTGCTTTCATTCTCCTTTGCTCTCTCAGCCCAGAGACACACCCACACTGCTGCGCACCTCATCCCAGGATGCATCAGCAGGCGACGTGCTGGGTGTGGCTGGGAAGATCAATAACAAACCAACATCCTTACACATCAGCAAGGAGAAAACCCATGGAGGTGGCTGAGGACTGGATTAGAGATACTGCTCTGCTAATCACCTACTATGAGCCACTAGCCAAGTGGCTTCCCCTCGCTGAGACTGTTCCCTCTTAATGAGGATGAATACTTACCTCTCTGTGTTGCTAAGAGGCTCGCTTGTTCATTCTTTCAACAAATGTTTACTGAGCACTCTATTAGTTTTCTACTGCTGCCCTAACAAATCATCACAAATTTACTGGCTTTGAACAACACAACTGTAGCTACATTTAGTGCTGCAGAAGTCCAACAACAGTCTCACTGGGCTAAAATCAACTGTCAAGAGGGCTACCTTTCCTTCTGAAGCCTCCAATGGAGAATTCATTTCCTTGCCTTTTGTAGCTTCCAGAGGCCGCTGATTCCTTGGCTTGTGGCCCTTCTCATATGTACTGCAAAGCCAGCAATCGCAGGTTGATTCCTTCTCATGCTGCCACCTTTCTGGTTCTCTGCAGCCAGGAACGGTCTCAGCTTTTAAGGACTTGTGTGATTAGACTGAGCCCACCTAGATAATCCAGGATAATTTCTCTTCTCAAGGTCCTAATCTTAATTCTATCTGCATAGTTCTTTCACCACATATTCACAGGCCCTGAGAACTAAGGCATGGAAATCTATGGGGGTCCTTCTTCTGCCTATCACAAACACACACTCTATACGTGCATGCTCAGTCATGTCTGACTCTTTTGTGACCCCATGGACTGTAGCCCAGCAGGCTCCTCTATCTATGGGATTTTCCAGGCAGAACACTGGACTGGGTCGCCATCTCCTCTTCCAGGGGATTTACCTGACCCAGGGATCAAACCGACATCTCCTGCATTGGCAGGTGGAATCCTTACCACTGAGCCACCTGTGAACACTCTTTATACATCAGTGAACAAAAGGAAAGTCCCTACTTCAGGGAGTAAACATTCTAGTGGGTGGGGAGAGACAACAAACATTAAAAAAAAAAAGAGCAAAGTATTCAGTATGTTAGAAGCTCTGTGTACTGTGGAACAGATATAAACAGAAGAAGGTAAAGAGTATCAGGGTCGGGGGACAGACTCTAGTATTAAAGATGGTGGAAATGGGTAGAATGCATGAAGCTGAGTTCATGAAAGGGTTGCAATGTTTGGGAAATTAAAAGGCCATTAATTTTCAAAAATAGAGTTAAAGGATCTAGCACATAATCGTTGATGTTTCCCTTTCAACAGTGATGATCTTCTTATGTAGAGCCCTAAAGTTTGTTCCTTTGCTTCTAAGAGTGGAGTACCTGGCCCAGTATGTGACAAGTTTTGTAGCATACTGGTGGAAGTATGCTGGAAGTTTGCTGGAAGAGTGCAGAGGTCCAGCCCTGCAAATGACTGGCTGTGAGACCTGGAAACATCAATTTCCTTCTCTGGACCTCAAAGATTTCCTAGATTGACTGGCACTTACCCTGGGAACTTCACACTATTTAGAGAATAAAGATCAGTATGTGTAATCAAAAAAGAGTGGTAAAAGCATAAAGACAGAACTATAGACCGAAAAAGTAGAATAGAGAGGCCAAAAATAAACCCCTGCATATATGGTCAAATATTAAGAACTCACATAACTCAACAACAACAAAAAACAAATAACTGAATTTAAAATGGGCAGAGGACTTTAGACGTTTTTTCCAAAGAAGACATATGAATGTCCAGCAAGCATATGAAAAGATGTTCAATATCACTCATCATTAAAGAAATACAAATCAAAACTACAATGGAATACCACCTGACATCCATAGGAATGGCTCCTAGTTAAAAAAAAGAAAAAAAGAAGTAATAAGTATTGGCACGAATGTAGAGGAAACTGCTGGAACACTTGTGCACTAATTATGGGAGTATAAAGTGGTTAAATTACTATGGAAAAACAGTATGGTGCTTCTTAAAAAAGTTAAAAATAAAATCACTGTATTACCCAGTAATTTGGGTTCTGTGTATGTATCCAAAAGATTTGAAACCAGAGTCTCGAGGAGGTATTTGTACACTTGTGTTCATCTCAGCACTTTTCAAAATAGCCAAGCAGTGGAAGCAACCCAAGTGTCCAATAATGGATGAATGGATAAACAAAATGTGGTACTTACATACAATGGAATAGCATTTAGCCATAAAAAAAGGAAATTCTGACATAGAACATGGATAAAACTTGAGGACATTATGCTAAGTGAAATAAACCAGACCCCAATAAACAAATACTGTGTGACTCTACTTATATGAGGTACCTAGAGTAGTCAAGTTCATGGAAACAGAAAGTGAAATGGTGGATGTCATGGGCTAAGGGATAGGAGAAATCACAGTTCTTTACGGCATTCTGCAAGAAAAAAAGTTCTAGAGACTGGTTACACAAGAGTGTGAACATTCTCTACTCTTAAAAATAGGCAGGATGGTAAATATTACAGTATGTGCATTTTGCTATAATAAAATTTTTCAATTTAAAAAACAGTAATGTCAGATCAGTAAGGAATACACATGTAGGATGTTTACAAACCGTGTTAGATCTGTAAGCACTACCCCCGTGCTCTGACATGCTCTTTGATGAGAAGTGATGGGTTTTACAGAAGCACACCCTCGCTCTCAGATCTTCCCTGATACAGCACACAAAATGCGTGACTGCCCATGGTTCACAGTAGTCGCAGGACACTATTTTGCAAGGTTTCTGTGGCAGACTGTCTTCTTCCCCTTGCCCAGATGAAGTGCTGATGGATTACTATTATTCAAACATTGCAAATCAACACAAGTAAAATATGGTACCATGTTTTGAAACAGGAGAATTAGGGCAACACTGAGTCCAGATGTTTCACATAAATTCTTCCCTAGATTTGTGTTAGCTCCCTTCAGTTTGTCTGAATTTCAGAGAAATTCATGGTCACAGACTTGGCTGAGCCTGCGTACAAGATGTGTGGCTGAAATGAGCTTTACAAGTTTATTTCTCTGTGCAGGCTCTGGGCATGAGAAAATCACCTTTTGAATCATTTGTAATGCATTCATTCAACAAACATTCACTTAGCAACTACCATATGCCAGCTCTAGCTGGTAATTAAGATGCAGCCTCTGCCTTCCAGGAGACTCATGGAGTTGAGGCATCAAAGACAAAAACCTGTGATTACATTTCAAAAGTGCAGAATCCAGAGGCAGGAGATAGCATGACATACTCTGGGAAAGAGTAAACACCTCAGTAAGAGTGGAATTCAGGTTTCGTGGCAGCAAAAAAGAAAAAGAAGGGGCTAAAAAGTTACTGGGTTAGAATGCAGTGCAATTAAACTCCAGCCAAATGGCAGTGTTTCCCATTAAAGATGTTCCCAAAATGGCAAGGTGCCATGGAGACGGCCCACTGATGCTTCTCTGATTTAATTTTGCTTCCAAAGAAATGGGTGGTTCATTGATCGCTCCCTTTGGGAGGGATTTATCGGTGTCCTCAGCCTCCTCTTGAGAGGTGCACATTCCAGAGAGTTAAGAGCACGGGTTACAGCCAGCAACAGTCAAGGCTTCGATCTGAACTGTCTGTCACCCCTTGGCTGTGAGGTATTGGGTGACTGACTGAACTGTCTAGCGTCTGTATATACAGAACTGTATATACAGTAGTGTCTAGTGTCTGTATATACAGCCTAGCGAGGGGGAAAGGACGGCTCCTGCATTCCTGGATTGATGCGTAGTTTACACGAGGAAATCGGTGTCATGTGCTCAGCACATAGTTAGCACTTTATAAATGGTATGGATGGTATTCATCCATTCATTCACTCTTTCATCAGGCATTTAATAGGCACTTTCCAGACATGACCAGGGGGGAGAGGGCATGTTAAAGATAAAGCAGAGTTCTCAGTCTTCAAAAAGCCTCCAGACTAGTGGATCAGATAGACATAATTACACAGGACAATAGCATGTCAATGTGTTTCCTCTCTCCACCACTTAGGCCCCTTGGAAGAAGGGTCCTGACTAGTTTATCTCTATAGAAACGATGGCACAGAAGTCCTAGCGGCTTCAATAGAGTCCACAGGTCTTTAAGGATAAGCCTCAAAAACTGGTGACAAAAGAACCAGAGAGTGACTAGAACTTGCTGTATTTCCTATATTCTAGAATAGAGCCTGTTAGAACTAAAAAGGACCCTAGAGACCGAAGGAATCTACTCCTTCCCTCTGCAGATGGACAAAGACCACACGAGTCACCAAGCGTCACTCCATTTGGTTCAGTGCTTGCTCCCGAGATGGGGCGCTTTCCCCTCTTCAGATGCAGCCTCCTTCCTCATTATCTTCTCAAGTACGTACTTTTCTGTTTCATCATGACAGAATGTAATCTCCAGTCCTCAAATGAAGAAGGAATACCAACAACTGTCTGCTGGTTCTACCCCTTTCTACCTTCTAATACCTGAAGCCCTGAAGCCCACATAGCATTAAGCTGGAGAAAAGTCCAGTTCTCTCTTCCTTCAGGAGCAAGTTTGTGAGCTGCCTTTGATCATCTGGGCTCTATCATTCCCAGAGGCCATAGAAAATTTCCCAGTGGCCTGGCTGGGAAGGCACAGGGATCGCAGCAGTGGCCTCAGCATGAATGGTCTAACCCTATTTTCTAAAGATACTATCCAGCTCTCCATTCCCCCTCCATCCCTTTCAAATTGAGAGTAAGGCTCTGAATTTAGTCAAAGGTTTGTGTCTGGCTCTTCCACTTACTAGGTGAGATTTCAGGCAAGTCATTTAACCTCCCCAAATCTGAGTTACCTTATCTGAAAAATGAGTATCATACCACCCACTTCTGTAAGTCTGAGGTGTAATTATGAGGTCTGACTAGGATGTGGAAAGCAGCAGCACAGGACTGGGCAAGGGGCAATGCCTCGATAATGGTACCTGGGAGGGGGAGGAAGAAGTGATTATTCTGTTAGCATCAGAAATAGTATCAGAATTATACTTTATCCAAAAGAAACAGAAGAAATTCTCACTGGGCCATCTCTGACTTTTGAACTTCATACCTTTGTTTTTAGTGATAAAAAGTACTATTACCAAATCATGTATACACACATACACACAAAAACCATCCCTTTTCTAAACATCACAGTAACACTGTAAACCATGAGGAAACTAAGGATCAGAGGTCAAATATCTGGCAGCAGGTCACTCTGCTAGAAAAGCAAGAAACAAATTTGAAGTGAGGTATTTACAAGGACTGCAATGGCATCCCACTCCAGTACTCTTGCCTGGAAAATCCCATGGACGGAGGAGCCAGGCGGGATGCAGTCCATGGGGTCACTAAGAGTCAGACACGACTCAGCGACTTCACTTTCACTTTTCACTTGGAGAAGGAAAGGGCAACCCACTCCAGTGTTCTTGCCTGGAGAATCCCCGGGACGGGGGAGCCTGGTAGGCTGCCATCTATGGGGTCACACAGAGTCGGACATGACTGAAGTGACTAAGCAGCAGCAGCCCACGTTTTATCAGCTATTGATATATTCACTCCACCCTCTTCCTCATTTCATGATTCTGAACAAAAGCTTCAAAGGTTTACTTGCTGTCCATTTCCCGGATCTCAAAGAACCACTGGAGGCACCTCCCAACCAGAACCCTTCCCCTCATGCAGGGAAGACCTCTCATCTTCCCTCACACATTTCTTCCTGTGGGACATGTGCATTCATACATCTGAGTGTTTCCCCTTCTAAGTAAACAAACCCTGAGACTGGACGTCTGTCAACAAAGATGACCCTCCACCCGTCCACCCAATGTTTGTTAAACAACATTCCTGTCTTTAGACAATGTTTCTCCTACCAACCAGCCTAGCAGTCCTGATTCACCCAGAACATCAGCCATCACCCTAGACAGCTTTGTTCCTTGTGCTAAAACTGTAACAGGCTCCTCTTCTGCCGGAGTTCCTCAGGCCTTCGGTACCTCATGCTATTTGTGCTCCCAGGTCCACGCGCAGGTTTTCTTTCCTAGAATGGTGAGATTTCCTTGAATTCCTCCAAGATCTTTTGTACCCCCGCTTCTTTCTTGAGCTGCCTCAGACTGCCCACCAGCTCCATTTCAAGCTCCAGGCTCCCGCCCCTCTCCTGCGTCCCTCCACCTTCTGCAGCTGGGGTCCTACCTACAGCTGGCCTGCCCTCTTCCATCATGCTTTAGTCTCAGCCTCTGTCTTTCTCTGAAGGCTCTTCTCCCCTCCCTGTTCTTTCCTCTGTGCATCTCAGACAAAGATAGCCTGCTGTGAAGTGAACAAGTGTGCCCAGCTCCCCATCCACACAGCTCATTTCCGCTTCTGCTTTTCTCCTTAGGTTCCTTGTTTATCCCTCATTACTGTATTACTTTCCTTCTCCGTGACCCTTTATCTTGCATTATCACTGAATCCCGCCCCCTCTCACTTCTCCTTCCCTTGCCCACTCTGAAGGTGCAACAACATTATTTCAAGACATGTCACCAGCTCTGCTTTGCCCCCTCTTTCCATCAGGGCCCTTGAAGCCGTTCCAGCTGTGTGTGCCTCCTTTTAATGTCATTCTTTTAGACAAACTTTCAAAGATATTCTATTACGCCACAAGGGTAACTGTCGATTCATGCCTCAACCCTTCATCTTGTTTTAAATAGGAAGCATAGTTGGAACCTCATTTTGAGCACCCCAAACACACGCATCCTCTCTTCCCCATTCCTGTTGTCACTATCTTGGCTCTCGTCCTAATTATTTCTCTCCGACGCCCCTCACCCACATCTCTGACTTTTTTCTCGTCAATTTCCATCTGCCCTTCACACCCTCTGCTCAAGACTGATTCCAAAAGCAAATGCGATCAATTAATTCCCCAGCTCCAATAGCTTCCTGTGACTTTCAACGGAGTCTAAACTCTCCAGGACAGAATGCAAGGCACTTGGGGATCTAGTCCCTCCCTGCCTCCAACTGCAAGCTCACATCCGTCTACCTCCCACCATCTAAGCTCACCACGGACAGTAATATGGCACCATTTTGTGGGTATAGCCAGGGGAGACACATTCTGGTAGTTCTTGCTGCCATGCCTCTAATATGATGTTCTTGTGCTGGGAATGCCCATTTTAGATAGATAGATAATTGGATTGGCCAGAAAGTTTGGGTTTTCTGTAAGATCTTAGAAAAACCCAAACAAACTTTTGGCCCACCCCAATAACTCCTATTATCTTTTCTCTTTCATCCCATTATCCTTCCAGCCTCAAGTCCACAAAGAAACAATGAAGAGATGGAGGGAGGGAGAAGTAACACGTGGAAGATGGCAACAAGCAACTGCACAGTACACTCAGATAATTTCTGGACCAACAGATGACTTCTCACCCTGTATCAATTATAACTAAATTGTTCTTCAAATGAAAGAAGGTTGTAGTAGCCCTATACTTCCCGACACATTCCATTGGATACCCCGCTGTCCCAAGATAAACCAGCATGGCAATAAGAATGATAAAAACAATAGGTTATTATTATTAGCTATTGATAATAATAATATCCAGAAACCTTCAGAGTTCTTTACCTGCATCAACTCACTTATACCTCAATAAACAAGAGAGGAGGCAACAAATGTCAGTAATTTGCTCAAAGCCATACACCTTTTCATAGAGGGCCAGAGTGCAAACCACAAAGCCAAAGTTCTTAACCCTTACACCAATACTGCCTCTGTGATCTGCTATTTTAAGTAGTACTGTTAACACATACCAAACTTTCTTCAAGAAGTCTCACTATAGACAATGAAGGTTTGGGTCCCACATGGCCCCCTTAAATAGACTATAACATTCTTCCAGAAGCTCATCATAGTGAAAAGAATATGGAGTTTGAATCAGAAGGCCTGATGGGATTCAAGTTCTATCTATATTACTCAGTAGTCATGTGGCCTTAAGGCAAATCATTTAACTTGGTCTTCAATTTCCACCTGTAATGGAGATATTAACACCTACTCTCATGGGAATGCTCCAGAGTATAAATGAGATAAAGTCTATAAAAGTATATTGCAAAGGTACTCATTTCAATTCTAGCAGTTCTCGTCAAACACCAAAATATCCATGATTATTTTCCTAATGTGAACATCACCTGCAACTCCTTAACTCCTGGACACTGAAGTTCTGAACATGTGTCCTGAATTTATCCTCACAGTGCAAATAATCAGAGCACTGGTTACTGTTAATGTAATCTTTTTCTGGACCACAAAGTCTTATCCTATATGAAGTCACTTCTCCTTTAAAAGTATCCCCTCCAAGGGGCCTACAGAGATGATTTCACCCTCCCCTCAAGAATGAGGTGAGGAGAAATCAAGGTGAAAGAGAAAGAAAAGCCAGCTTTGGTCCTTTTCATTTCATTTTTCAACCTACTGTGACCTTCATAATTTTCACTATTTTGCTATATTTTCCCTCTTCTCCCAACTTTCTGTTCACAAACATTTACCAACCTTACTATAGTCCATGCTAATACCATTAAGGGTGTCTGCTCTCAGGATATTCAAATACCCAACCTTGGTTCTCCAGCTGTGGCCATTTTTCCTTCCATATCTGCATGCCCCATGGCTCACATAGCCCTCTCAAAGCAGCCTTTTCATCTCTAAGCATCCACACAATCATTTCCTGTAACTAATTTAAGTCCTTCAATCACGTTCCTGGTGACCATGTTTTTCCTCCAGCCATGCAGGAGAAACTCACTGATCACAGCCAATAACAGAGCTGGGATCTGAACCCAGCTTCCTTGACCACAACCAAAACTTTTAAAAGAATAACACATTATCTCTACATTTTTAGTTTCAAGACGGTTTAGTAATTCACAAGTAAATAGCCAAGTACTATGCTTGGTTTCAGTGTGTCTGCTTATTTAACTTATATGCAGAGTACATCATGAGAAACGCTGGACGGGAAGAAAGACAAGCTGGAATCAAGATTGCCGGGAGAAATATCAATCACCTCAGACATACAGATGACACCACCCTTATGGCAGAGAGTGAAGAGGAACTAAAAAGCCTCTTGATGAAAGTGAAAGAGGAGAGTGAAAAAGTTGGCTTAAGGCTCAACATTCAGAAAACGAAGATCAAGGCATCCGGTCCCATCACTTCATGGGAAATAGATGGGGAAACA